>NC_083421.1:30391025-30694055 GCF_020745735.1 Hemiscyllium ocellatum | reverse complement strand
CAGAGCACCCGGAGGAAACCCCCGCAGACACAGGGAGAACGTGCAAACTCCACACAGTCAGTCGCCTGAGTCGGGAATTGAACCCGGGTTTCAGGCGCTGTGAGGCAGCAGTGCTAACCACTGTGCCACCGTGCCGCCCACTAACTAATGTGTGACTTTTAACTTTATTTCTTTGTTTTTTTTCTTCTTTATACTCAGAAGAACTGTAGTGTTGAACTTTTTAACTCTTTTCTTTGTTTTTCTGTTTTTGCACTAAGGTACCTTTATGCCTAAGATAGCACCGGGGATGGGACATTGTACACTTTTCACTTTACTCCTGTACCCCTTCACTTTAGTACATGTGACAATAAAACCTAAATCTAAATTCTAAATCTAACTCTGCACATCCATGTAAAGTTGCAGTAGTTGAAATGCAATCAAAGTCCAATGAGGTTTTTCAGCACTTTTACAGTTTGATATTAATACTTTGAATTGTAGCTGGCCTTTATTGTGTTCAGTACCTGTTGGTGAGAGGTAGGTATCCCAGTGTGAGGTAGAGTGTACAGTGTGGTAGCGAGTGTGCCCAGTGTCGGGGGAGAGTGTACCCAGTGTGGGGGAGAGTGTGCCCAGTGTGGGTGAGTGTATCCAGTGTGGGGAGAGTGTGCCCAGTGTGAGGGACACTGTATCCAGTGTGGGTGAGTGTACCAAATGTGGGGGAGAGTGTATGCAGTGTCTTCCTCAAAATTTGTGCACAGAAGTTATAACAAATAAGTGATTCTGTAATACAGGTCCCAGCGCCATATGGAACAAAAAACCATTTGGAATCACATGAAAATTATTGGCACACTCTCAGGCTCATTAGTGGTTTGTCATTTCATAGTTACTTATTCAAAAGGTATTATTCCTGTTCCCAGTCTAATTGAGACAATGTACTGTATTGAACTGAATTTAGAAGGGGGATGGCACAGAGGGTTGATGAGAAATGGTATTAGAATACCTTAGAAATCCTAAAACTGCAATTTGTTTCTTAAGGTTTTAATAGAGGATACACTGTACCACCAACCCCACTCCATCCCTCCCCTCCCCAAGAGCTGTCAATCATTAAAATTAATGCAAATTTCAATTTCACCATTTTCATATCAGTGTTTAGAACCTTCTTGGTTACATATTGTGCAATGAAGCGACACTGTTTTTAATGACTATAGGTAATAAATACAATTGGATAAACAACTGCATTGATGTGAACCTAATTTATAGTTTTTACCCAGATTTCAGACAATTTACCTTGATCCTATTAAGAGCCAGTCTTAAATATCTCTATGTAAACATTTTGAAATGTATTTGTGTTATACTTTCAGTTTTCTGTTTGGAGAGGTGTGTGAATTCTTTAATTTAATTGGCTGCTTTGACAGAATGAAGGCATTATTCCAGCTCCAAGCGAGTGAAAAATGCAAATCAATTGTGGTATCAGTGCATAGGGATAAAGTTGGAATTCCAGCAAAAAAAAATCACACCTACTACATGACGAGTGACAAGCTTTTAATACAAAACATGAACAAATGAATACATCTCAGGATTGGCAAAGCGTGTGTAAGTTGAACTATATGCACAGAAGTAGGTAATGCTGTAGGAGCAGAAACATTAATAACTGGCATAATGTAAACAAATTTAAAAAGTTCAAAAGTATATGATTTTTCTGTTGACATTTTCAGGCAAACTGTGCAAACTAGCCTAAATGGGATCCCCTAATTTGTCCTATTTTATACAGTTTACATAAACAAATACAATACAACTTAGTGAAACAATGGATGCTTCTTTTTAAAATTCATTAGTAGGCCTTCTGAAATAATGCATTCAACAACTGTCATAACTTTTAGCTATAAAAAGGGAATGAAAGTTCAAGGGAAAAAAAGTCTTTTTAGATGAGTTGAATAGAAAACAAATATTTTTTTAAAAAGCCAATTTTAATATGAATAAACTGAATTTCTTCATAAAAGGCTGCATAAGTAATAACTAGATTGAATACATAAATTTGCATCTAATTGTTTATTTGGCAAGTGAGATAAACAGATAAATGGGAAAATGGCAACCATGTAGGGAAAACAATGGGGATGATAATGATTCAAATAGAAGGGCTTCCCATGTAGTAGACATCTGATTCATATTTCTATCATAAATGTGAAATAATGCAAATGAAGTTTTACAAAGATTGGGCCATCATTATTGTAATTGTTTTTTTAAATCTCTCATTTATTTTCTCATTTTAAAAATGATCCTCACCCTCACATCACAGTGAGATTGTTAATGAAAGTAATGAACATATAACTGTTCACAGTATGCTTGAGATTTCCATGACTTTTGATAGTTAGACAAGTCAAAAGTCAAGAAGCTTGGAAGAAACTTTAAGATCAAACAACTAAGGTTGAATTTTGCTACAACGAGAAGTTTTGTTTTAAACTGAGAACTTAACATTCATATTCAGTCAAACTATTCCATCATTCTCATTTATTTGGGACTGCTGCACATAACGAAGTTTAATAATTCTGTCACTCTACATTAGGGATGGTGTATAATCAGGGCAACCTGGCTTATATTTGAACTTCAAACTGTCCATTAGTAAATGACAGTGCAACTCAACAGCAGTCGGCGCTTTGAAAACTTAGGGATGAGTCAATTTCTCACCATGAGATGACTTTACTTTATTGGTTGGAAATGATACCTTAAGTAGGTATTAGTCAAGGCCTCAGATGCACTGGCCTTTTTTCCATGTATTACAACAGTGACCACATTACAGAAAGTACTTACTGGCATGTGACATATTTGGAATGACCTCCGATAATAAAAGGTGTGACATAAATGCATGTAATTCATTCAATGTAATCACTACACAAATATTTCTACTGAACATGAGAAACATTAGTTGAGCATGTTGAAATGGATTACAGCACTCTTACTTCCCTAGATATTTATCATAATGTACAATGAAAGTGAAGTATTTTTCATAGATCTGAAAGTAAGATTATTCCTCTAAAGAGTCACTCAATATTGCTGTGTCTGGCTTTGCCAACCACGATGCAAATAACCAGGCTTGCAAAGTTTGATGTGAAGAGAAACAATTATCCTTATAATTACAAATTAAGCAGGTGTAAATATGCAAAAATTAACATATTTATTTGCAGGGGATAGTGATTTGAATTAGCGTGAAGCAAAATGTTTAGAAAGGCATTCCTCTAGGACAGATAGAGTAAACTCCCTGAGAAAACTGCTAATTAAAGACAATTAAATTGACATTGGCAAAGACAAATGCCCTGGAAATCAGCAGAAAGGTTGCATTCAAATTTTACAGAACATAACTAAACTAGTTTAAGTGCATTAAGGAAGTCCAGCAAAGGCCACACTAGCATTTAATGTTTAGCTTCCAAAGCCATTGTAAATTACATATCATATACTATACAGAATGTACTCTAATGAGGTGTGTCTATACTGACACTTGCAGATTACTGAAAATATCCTTATTCTTTTTTCATTCCAGTGTCTTGTCAACTAGCTTAAAATTGTCAATCTCCTTTAAAATCCTAATGTGAAAATAAGGGAGAATGAGTCAAATATAAGTGACATTTGACAGCATTTACAGTTTCAATATTTCCAATACTTAGCCTCAATGAAAGAGGTTGTATTAATTATGGACATAGTAAACTAATGTGCAGAATTAGAGAATTTTGGAACCTAGTTTGTTTACCTTTATACTGACGGGTTCCCTAAAGATTTCTGTTTTGAACATCTCTAATTGCCTGGAGCTATCTGAACCACTGACCTTCTCTTATGTTAGAAGGCAATTATTGTTGCTTCAGGTTGTGTCAATATTGCTATGCAACACTGCACAGAAGCTGATCTTATTCTTGCGAGGCTGTTCACTAAAATTTTGGCCAAGTCGTCATGTTGCATTTGACCCCTCCTAAACTTAGTAATACATTGAACATAGTCCACTAGAAAATCTCCAGGGTTGCAGAGATCAAGGAGAGCAGTCAGCCGAAGTAAAACCTCTCAAATGGAGAAATTAATGTAGAAAGCAGTTTTGATTGCTCACACAATGGCACCTGCCTGGGCTCACAACTAACATCAAGTTTGAAAACTTCTACTGTTAGATAATGTAGCTAAATTCTCTTCAACTGTCGACAAGGATGAGTTTCCTTTGTTCCTACTTTGTTGAACTGTGCTTAGTTAATGCATATAGGGGGAAAAGCTTTTGTATTTTGATGGACCAACTGGTTGGCGTAGTCATCATGCCAGAACATTACTTGGCTGATCTGGACACCAGAGAAACATAATCAATTCAGGTTCCCTCAGCAAGTTCCCTCCTTGATTCATTTAAAGGCAGAAAATCCTTGGATGTGTTGCGGCAATGCAGCTTGGAATCCTTCCTTAATGTGATGATGTATTTGGTATTGACTTGCAAAATATGTGAATGATTTTCTCAAAGGCATTTTTATGCCTGTTCAGTTTCAGTTCTTTGTCATTTAGAATTAGATTAAAGGCAAAGCACACCTTCTTACTGAAAAGTGGCATTTCATGGTAATGAATTACATACATATTATTTATTAATTGATATCCTTTACTGTTTATAGCCTTACTTCAAGCATGCCTATTGGCTATAATTTACATTCCTTCAGCCAATGTGTTTTATCTGACAGGACGAGTACCATCACATTTGTATCATAATTGAAATTAATGAGATGTTGTAAGGACCAGATTAAACTCCTTCAGAATATATTAAGCAGATAGTTTAAACCCTAACTTTTTTCAATTTAAAGGTAAGTATGAGGCGTTGCATTTCAGATGCAATTCAATTGGTCAAACTACTCAACTTTAAGCAAAATACGCTTTATTTTTGCACTACAGTTAAAATTCAGACAAAATAAAAAGAAAAGAATTGTCTTAACTATAAGTTTATCAAAACGCTTAATGAAAAAATACATACATCAACTATTACTAATTAACTGTTCCAATATTGTAACAGTGTATAAACACACCTGTGGCAAAGGCAAATTCAGTAAAATAAAATGCCTCATGTGCAATTCTAGCAGCAGGAGGAGAACCTCAGTTTTTAGCTGTAACAGAGATGAAAAAAGCTTCCACATCCAGCTTCAAGACCCTAGCAGCTGTAGAAAGCTAAAACTAAAAATCCTGGTTCTTTGGAAGCTTGACCCCACCCTTTCAGGTTGCTTCTATTGTTCCAATTTTTTCAAAAAGGCCTCACAAGCTGTTTACCTTATTGACTTTGAGCAGACTAGTCATCACCTCTGTCTCAACTTCCTTCATTGTAAAAACGACAAAATACACCTCTTGAAGCCTTGGCATTGTTACAATGCCTATTAACATACACAAGTCTTGTCAAATTTCAATAAGCAGAATCATAAATTTCTCTTATGTATCCCTCAGGTATCTTTTCTAAAAGGAAGTATAGTGTTTAATAGAGTTATCATTTAAAGCATGACAACTTCATGGCTTTGTGACATTCACATTGCTGGCACCTTATTTAACCCCTCGTTGTGTCATACATCGCATGCAGCAATCTAGGCAGTGTCTCTTAAACTGTGGTGTTCCATTGTTATTAACAAAATAACAATTTAGAAAGGCATGTTCAGAAGGGAGTTGGTGGATTAGTTGGTAGAGAGGAGGAAACTGCTTCTTCCTGTTGACTGACAAAGGAGGCCGCACTACCCATCTCAGCCAGCCTGGACTGAGGTAGTAGCCCAAGTGAAACACAAAGCACAGTGATGAAGGAATAAGGTTAAATGTCTTCTGTGCTCCATCAGTATATGTACCACCATCTTCTCTCTGCCACCTGACATTTATAAGATCATCACTTACTCTAATTCTGCCACTCCACATGCCTCTCAACAGTGCACATGTTCTACAGCTCTCAATATTGTATGCTCATGTACGCTCAGTGGCTCTCATCCAGCTTATCCTCCCAAAGTACTACCTCTGCATGTCCTAATCATTCAATGAGGAGACCTCATCACTCCTCCTCCAGTATCACTAACTGCTCTGTCATCTGTTTCTGCATACTCAGTCACTCCCTCTGTCTCATTGCAGGAATCATTGACCCACTACTTGTACTTGTAAAAAGTGAGGTCTGCACATGCTGGAGATCAGAGCTGAAAATGTGTTGCTGGTTAACGCGCAGCAGGTCAGGCAGCATCCAAGGAACAGGAAATTCGACGATTCGGGCACAAGCCCTTCTGTACATGACTTGCTGGACAGACTATTACACAATTCTGAGACTACAAGTATACATTTCCGCAGACTTTGATCAGACCAAACATCTGACTGCTTGTGCCCAACCCTCTGGACAGGAATTAGATGATCACCCTGCCTGACTGAAGTGGAATACTCTAATGGACCATAATCCTTGATCCCATAATGGAACAGAGTCAAGACTGTCTTGCTGGAAAAGCACAACAGGTCAGGCAGCATCTGTGGAGCAGGAAAATTGATGTTTTGGGCATAAGCCCTTCATCAGGACATCGCAACGCATGTCGAACTCATGAATCTGGGAGCATAGAGGGATGAAGGTGAGGTCTTTGCTGAGAACTGAACATTCATCATCAGTGAGGGCTTGGTCTTGGGGAATAATGAAAACACATCAGGGTTGGGAGCTAGGACATAGGATGGCCCTGGAGCTGGGTGCAGGAGTGTAGACTGCCACTTGAGTGGACGTGGTTATGGAGTCAGGATTGACATCACCAATGGAAGTGACGCTCACCCTGGGGAGCGGAAGTGGCATCTATGATGGTACCCACAGGGGAGGAAGTGTTGCAAGGCATGATATCATTGGCTGAATTATGAGTGACATCATAGGTGGCAGAAGTGACGTCGGCGATGGAGTCATCTATGTTCTGGTGAGTGACGTCTCTGGACGTGGAAGTGGCTATGGAGGTGGTAAGTGTGGGGGCAGAAATGGCCTGGAGTGTAGGCCTCACATCACTGCCACTGGTGGTGGAACTTGCCGTGGTCGCGGAAGCGGTGGATTTTGCAGCGTTTGGGAGGTTGTTGTCTGGGTGGCGATTGCAGAGGCAGTATGGTTGGCAATGGCTGTGCTCTATGAGGCGTTGGGGGTGGAAGTGATGTCATCATTCACTATGGCAGTTTGTGGATGGAGTGGCCGCATGGCTAATGGTGTCTGAGCAGTACCAGAGGCTAGGAGAAGGTTCTGGAATGGTCAAGGAAATCCATCTATTGAGGTAAATGCATGAAAGTTTGTTTAACTTATATTACTTTATGTCTGACATGGTGGAGAAAAAATGTTTGTTGACCATGTGAATTCTTCTGAGGATATAAAACAGCAGAGGTCCTTTGCCGGTCTGGGAGAGTGTGACCCTGAGTTGTGGCAGGGCTGACTGTAGAGATTAGGTCGCAGTGCATGGCTGCGAGTGTGGAGCGGAGGATTCGGAAAGAGAACCGTTCTGAAGGCTTCGGATTTATAGTACGTACTGGTTGTCCTGTTCAGTCCAAATTGTGATTGTCTCAAAGAAGTCCGGAGTCCATGCTGGATCAGTCAGTTCCATAGGCAGGCACTGAGGAAGGAAATATGGCTGTGGTAGCAAGTCTGCTTCAAGGCATAAGTAACTTCTCTTTTCAATCCTCCCACTTCCTCCAAACTAAAGGAGTCGCCATGGGCACCCGCATGGGCCCCAGCTATGCCTGCCTCTTCGTAGGATATGTGGAACAGTCCATCTTCCGCAACTACACTGGCACCACCCCCCACCTTTTCCTCCGCTACATCGATGACTGTATCGGCGCTGCCTCGTGCTCCCACGAGGAGGTTGAACAGTTCATCAACTTTACTAACACCTTCCATCCCGACCTGAAATTCACCTGGACTGTCTCAGACTCCTCCCTCCCCTTCCTAGACCTTTCCATTTCTATCTCGGGCGACCGACTCAACACAGACATCTATTATAAACCGACTGACTCCCACAGCTACCTGGACTACACCTCCTCCCACCCTGCCCCCTGTAAAAACGCCATCCCATATTCCCAATTCCTTCGTCTCCGCCGCATCTGCTCCCAGGAGGACCAATTCCAACACCGCACAACCCAGATGGCCTCCTTCTTCAAGGACCGCAGATTCCCCCCAGACGTGATCGACGATGCCCTCCACCGCATCTCCTCCACTTCCCGCTCCTCCGCCCTTGAGCCCCGCTCCTCCAACCGCCACCAAGACAGAACCCCACTGGTTCTCACCTACCACCCCACCAACCTGCGCATACAACGTATTATCCGCCGCCATTTCCGCCACCTCCAAACGGACCCCACCACCAAGGATATATTTCCCTCCCCTCCCCTATCAGCGTTCCGCAAGGACCACTCCCTTCGTGACTCCCTTGTCAGATCCACACCCCCCACCAACCCAACCTCCACCCCCGGCACCTTCCCCTGCAACCGCAGGAAATGTAAAACTTGCGCCCACACCTCCACACTCACTTCCCTCCAAGGCCCCAAGGGATCCTTCCATATCCGCCACAAGTTCACCTGTACCTCCACACACATCATCTATTGCATCCGCTGCACCCGATGTGGCCTCCTCTATATTGGTGAGACAGGCCGCTTACTTGCGGAACGCTTCAGAGAACACCTCTGGGCCGCCCGAACCAACCAACCCAATCACCCCGTGGCTCAACACTTTAACTCCCCCTCCCACTCCACCGAGGACATGCAGGTCCTCGGACTCCTCCACCGGCAGAACACAACTACACGACGGCTGGAGGAGGAGCGCCTCATCTTCCGCCTGGGAACCCTCCAACCACAAGGTATGAATTCAGATTTCTCCAGCTTCCTCATTTCCCCTCCCCCCACCTTGTCTCAGTCGGTTCCCTCAACTCAGCACCGCCCTCCTAACCTGCAATCCGCTTCCTGACCTCTCCGCCCCCACCCCACACCGGCCTATCACCCTCACCTTGACCTCCTTCCACCTATCCCACCTCCATCGCCCCTCCCCCTAGTCCCTCCTCCCTACCTTTTATCTCAGCCTGCTTGGCTCTCTCTCTCTTATTCCTGATGAAGGGCTTATGCTCGAAACGTTGAATTCTCTATTCCTGAGATGCTGCCTAACCTGCTGTGCTTTGACCAGCAACACATTTGCAGCTGTGATCTCCAGCATCTGCAGACCTCATTTTTTACTCAAGGCATGTCTGAAGAGCTTCAGGGCAGAGGAGATGCCTGGGGAGTGTGGGGAGGGCGGGGGGCAGTGAGGGTGAGACTCACTGAGATCCTTGTAGAGAGATGAAGAGAACTTCTTCAAGGTAAGCATCCTTGGAAGAGGTTTAGCAATAGGTTTGAAATCAACTAGGCGAAAGTGATGACTGCAGATGCTGGAGATGCTCCAGCATCTTCAGTCCTCACTTTCTCCCATAATGGAACAGTCCTACTTGACATTCAGACAAGGCCATTTGCTTGAAACACTTACTGGTCAATGAAGAAACGAGGAGACACTTGGTCTACAACTGTCACAGCACTCCAAACACCTACATTAAAATGTCAAATTTAGATTCAGAGAAGCTTGCAGTGTAAAGTCATTAATGGCTACAAATTTAATAATTGATATGGTCTGTAATACCAATGAATCTTTGGTTCAACAAGTACTTCAATTATATTTCAGTCAACAGTTCAGCTCCATTAGCACTAGAATGATCCTGCCATTAATCCCAACCTCATGTATCGGTGAAAAGTGCGACCAAATAATTTAACATCATGAGCAAAAGCATCAGTTAGCATCTGTTGATCTATCTTAAATGCATTATAATGCCCTGTATTCAACAAAGTTTAAATCTTAGCAAGTCAAATATTAACAGGCAAGATGGTACCATCTGATTGAAGAATTTGGCACTGAAAGTGGTTGAGGAGGGTGGCTTCCCTTCTCCAACAAGGGACTCTTACTCACAATATCATGGGAATTAATCTCTGGAAGATGCTGGGATGTCAGATGCTGGTTCTCTCCATGCTGACAAATAATTCAAATTTGAAAGTTACATTCAATGAAGTCCAGAAGAAAGTGTCCCAGTTGGAACATGTAATCCAACTGTATCATATTTGCAGTGAAGACTAGTATATATTTACATGGTAGTCACAATCAAGTGGAAGTGTCACCATGGCAACTAATCCATGTACATTTACATACAGGTATTTGACTCTCAAACATCTGAAGAAACTAATGCTACATGAAGCTTCAAGAAGCCCACCTCAATGTAACAATCAAGCAGCCTACCAGATTTTAAGCAAATGAGATTTCCATCACAATCCTTCTGTGAAGTAATGCAATTATCTATGAGGCAAACTCCAGTTAGAACTGCCCCACAACATTCTTCCATTGTATTCATAGAGAAAAATAAAAGTGTCATGCCAACCTCACTGTTCTAAATGATCTACAATTTCAGTTCTACGTTTACTAAGCTCAGGCAATGAATATTTCTGCCACTCAGAGTGAATAGAAAAGTCCCAGCTACAATCCTCGTTAATGTCTGTTCGATAATGTCAAGTGAAGAAGTGCCAGGATTTTGTTTTCTTCACAGTGTACCCAGTCAGGGAAGAATGGAGCAGTTTAAACCAATGATGTTTGACTCACAATTTATCTGTAGATGAGTTGAATGCCAGGTGGGAAAAGGATAATGTCCATCGGAGATAATGCTTAACAACTAAATCAACTAACATTTATTCCAATTTTTATGTGAATTGCTCATTAAAATCAACTTATCAAAACTAGCCTCATCAAAAAAGAAGTATGTGTTACAATCCAAACATAACATCAACATTTAATTCTTTGTTGAGGTTGTAGAAGGTGCACAGTTAATTAGCTGATGATTCCTCTGCTTCTCCACAAAGTAGCTCATTTATATTTTTTTTCTCTCTGTCTCTTTTCTCTGAGCTATTGCATGAAGATATTTTCTATTTGAGATTTTCTCCCAGTGGTGCCCAGGTTATCTGAGTACTAAACTGAGGTTTGTCTTTTGTTTGGGTTTAGGGTGTATTTCAAAACATTGCTGTCCTCTAAATCCCAATCTTCACAGAGTCACAACTATAGAGACATACAGCACAGAAAAGATCCTTCGGACCAATCAGTCCATGCCAAACATAATTCCAAACTAAACTAGTCCCAACTATCTGCTCTTGGCCTATATCCCTCCAAACATTTCCTGTTCACGTACCTACTTAAACCTCTTTTAAATATTGTTATTATTCCCATATCCACCACTTCCTCAGAAAGTTCATTCCACACGTGAACCATCCTCTGTGTAAAAAATTTGTTTCTCATATCTTTTTTAAATCTCTCTCCTCCCATCTTAAAAATGTGTCCCCTGGTCTTGAAATCTCCCATCTGAGGGAAAAGACAATTAACATTAACTCTATCACAATGAGTATGATGGTGAATAAGCACTTCAAAATCCTGTCAAACAATAGGCCATTTAGGACACAGTTTCAATCAAAAATTGTGAAATGATACCTTTTTTGTCAGTGAGTGTTAACACTGTAACACAGGAAACCAAAATATAACCTTACTTATGTAATTGTTCTTTTTGGATTTCATGGACCTAGAGATTTTTCCTTACTATTGGCAGTTATTTAGGTGTTATGCAACCAGCTCACTGGAGGAGAATAGGCAAAAGTGAGTACTGCAGATGCTGGAGATTAGAGTCAAGACTGTGGTACTGGAAAAGCACAGCAGCTCAGGCAGCATCCGAGGAGCAGGAAAATTGACATTTTGGGCAAAAGCCCTTGATCAGTAATGGAGGAGAATGCCCTCTTTATATCAATTATTTAAGGTACATGCAATTCAAAATTCATACATAGGGAACAGGAATTTGAATACGACTGTGTGGCTGTGGGCGGAATTTATGGGCTATTTCAGAATACACAGACTAGGCATATTCCAACAAAATCTGATTGAAGATTTGTAGCTCGGGTGTCCGTTGTTGTGGTTCTGCTCGCCGAGCTGGAAGTTTTTGCTGCAAACGTTTCGTTCCCTGGCTAGGGAACATCATCAGTGCTGTTGGAGCCTCGTGTGAAGCGCTGCTTTGATGTTTCTTCCGGTATTTATATTGGTTTGTTCTTGCCGCTTCCGGGTGTCAGTTTCAGCTGCAGTGATTTGTATGTGGGGTCCAGGTCGATGTGTCTGTTGATGGATGTTCTTGCCGTTGCCAGAATACACACATAGACAAAGAAGAAACCATGGTATCATTCGACGTGACGGCACTGTTCACTTCAATTGACAAAACCCTAGCCAGAGAAACAATAGCCAACCTACTGGACACACATAACAGAACACAGGAGGCCGAACCTATCAACAAGGACGGCATACTTAAACTACTGGACCTGTGCCTCACCACACACTTTACATTCAACAATCAGATATACGAACAAATCAACGGAACACCCATGGGATCACCAATCTCGGGACTCATAGCAGAGGCAGTTATGCAAAGGTTAGAACATACAGCCATACCACAAATCCAACCCAAACTCTGGATCAGATATGTTGATGACACCTTTGTAATCATCAAAAACACAGATATAGAAAAAACACACCGAATCATCAACGCCACACTCACAGGAATCCGATTCATATGAGAAGAGGAAAAGGATAGCCAACTCCCATTCCTAGACGTGTTAGTAGAGAGAACACCCAACGGAGAATTCACCACAAGGGTACACAGGAAACCAACACACACAGACCAAGTCTTAAACTATGAAAGTAACCACCCCAACACACACAAACGAAGCTGCATCAGGACACTATTCAAAAGGGCCACAACACACTGCAGTACACCAGAACTGCAAAAAGAGGAAGAGGAACATCTATACAAGGTATTCGCCAAAAACGGATACCCACGCAACTTTATCATCAGATGCCTAAGAGATAGACCACGGAACGAGGACATGCCACAACCAAAAGGACTAGCCACTCTACCATACGTCAGGAGCGTCTCAGAACTGACAGCCAGACTACTGCGACCCTTAGGACTCATAACAGCACACAAGCCAACATCCACGCTCAGACAACAACTCACTAGAACATAGGACCCAATACCCAGCATGAGCCAAACTAACGTAGTTTACAAAATACCATGCAAGGACTGCACAAAACACTATATAGGACAAACAGGAAGACAGCTAACAATCCGCATCCATGAACATCAGCTAGCCACAAAACGACACGACCAGCTACCTCTAGTAGCCATACACTCAGACAACCAGCAACATGAATTTGACTGGGAAAACACCACTATCATAGGACAAGCCAGACAGAGAACAGCCAGAGAATTCCTAGAAGCATGGCATTCATCCCCAAACTCCATCAACAGACACATTGACCTGGACACCATATACAAACCACTACAGCTGAAACTGACACCCGGAAACGGCAAGAACATCCATCAACAGACACATCGACCTGGACCCCACATACAAATCACTGCAGCTGAAACTGACACCCGGAAGCGGCAAGAACAAACCAATATAAATACCGGAAGAAACATCAAAGCAGCGCTTCACACGAGGCTCCAACAGCACTGATGATGTTCCCTAGCCAGGGAACGAAACGTTTGCAGCAAAAACTTCCAGCTCGGCGAGCAGAACCACAACAATATTCCAACAAGTAAGAAACATTCCAAAGGGTGGACCCACTATCATTGGTTACCCGAAAGTCTCAAATTTCAGCAGAAAACATATAATTGTTCAAAGACACCTGGCGGGTCAGGAGAGTGGACAAAACACAGAACTTAATAAAGAGGCAAAATAACAAGAGAAGGCTAAAGTTATAGCCATAAATATGAAGATAGATAGTAAGAGTTTACGTAAATATTTAAAGAAGAGCATTAACAAAATGAAATAGATAAGGTGTGATGGGCAAATTTATAATGAAAAATAAGGAAATGGTACACGTATTGCACAAGGTATATTAGATCAGTGTTCACTACAGCAGATAGAAGTAACATGTCAGAAGCAACAATAAATTGCAAATTAAAAGGAGGTTGGAACTCAGAAAATGACAATTACCAGAGAAATAGTGGTCAGTAAATTGTTGGAGCTGTGAGCTCACAAGTTCCTAGGTTCAGGGAGAGTTTTAAAAGAAGTAGTTATTGAAATAGTCAAGACATTGGGTTTAATTTTCCAAAGCTCCCTTGATGTGGGTAAGGTCCATTTTGGTTGAAAGATCGTGAATGGAATGCATTTATATAAAAGGTGAGAGAGAGTGAAAGCAGGAAGCTACAGGCCAGATGGCTTAGCATGCATCAGAGGGAAAAAAATATAAAAGCTGTTATTTAAAAACATTACAGCAGGTCAATTGTATAAGTTTAAGTTAATCAAGCAAAGTCAATTTTTTTTTGAAAGGGAAATCAAAGTTTACTGATCTGTTGGAATTCTGTCAGGAGATAATGTGTGCTGTAGATAAAGGGGACCCAGTGTATTTGCTGCACTTAGATTTCTAGAGGAAAGGTGTCCTGAGTGGTCTTAACCAGGTCGGTGAGGAAAAGATGTTTCACCTTAAGGAAATATCTGGAATTATGGATCACCATTTAAAACATAAGGGATTACCCATTTAAAATAGAAATTAGATGAAAGTTGTTTCTCTCGAATGGTCATGGGTCTTTGGAATGCCATTCCTAAACAGGTGGTGGGAGTAGGGTCCTTCAAGATTTTCAAGCAAGTTTTAGACAGATACTTGACAAACAATTGGTTTACAGGATATCAGTGGTAGACAGGAATGCTGATTTGAGGTTATGATCAGATCAGTAATGAACTTGTTGAAATTTGGAGCAGAATGGAAGGGCTGAATGGCCTGCTTCTGCACCTAACCCATATATTCATATGTAAGGCTAAGATTTGCATCATTTTAGTCAACTCTGGTAATTGGCCTGTCTCCAGTGTTCTGTTAATGCTCTGAAGGGAAACTGGTGTGTCTGCTCTCAATCAGAAGACCATAAAAACATTTCTTGAGACAGTAGCCTGCTCAGAGATAAGGGACTGCCCTCTTTGGTCACACCCAAAGGAATGGAAACCCTCTGTTCAGAAATGGCTTGATTGCGGGAGTTGCCAAAAAGATAACATATGTGGGCATCCATCTGTCCTTGGGCTTCACTCAAGAACCTTCGGTAGAGTTTACTCATTTAGTCTTCAATTTTGCAAAGTATCTACAAGCCAATGGAGCCTTCACCACTCCTCCCACTGGAATCTTGGAATTTAAGTCCCAGGGTATATCTCAATGCTCCTGGATCTCTGGATGCCATGTCTTGAAGTTAAAACTCTTCAGGACTCCATTGAAGCTTTAGTCCTGTTTTTGAACATGTCCATGTGGAGACCCAGGCTAGGACTGACTGATGGAGACGTTGTGTACTTTCCAGGAGCAACGTACACAATTAGGTCTCTTTCCTGTAAAATCAGCTGGAAATGAGAAGCAAACTCACACTGAAAAACAGAATGCATGTCTTTACACACAGAAGATGAATCAACTTGTGACAAGCAGAAATGATGGCCTGTCAGTTCCATGTCAGAATCTACATATTCAGAATTCAGAATAGCCTTTATTGTCATGTGTACTCAAATGAGTGCAGTGAGGAGTTTGTAATATCAGGTGGAGGAGTGGGCAAGAAAAACTGCAGGAAAGGGAAGAAAGAAAGAAAGAAAGAAAGAAAGAGAAAGGAAAAAGAATTGGAAAAACAGAGTTTTGAAATGACAAGTCAAAAGAGGAGGTAACTATTCCAGTTCGAGATAACTTCATTGCAGCAGAGAAAAAAGTACAACAATATTGGTAAATCATAGAATTTGTCTCAATTTAAACAAATGATTTGAAGGAATTGATTGTGTTAAAATGGATAGCCAAAGTGTCTAATAGTAAGAAGGAAGTGGAGGAAGGTATTTGGTGGCATATCGATAATTTGTGTAAAAGATGTGAGGAAAATCATAGAGAATTTTAATTTCCCCCAAATAATCTGGCAACATATAGGAAAAGGGGTGCAAGAATAGAAATGTTACAGTCTGTTCAGAATTCCTTTTTTACCCAGTGTTTCAGAAATACTCGAGTAAAGCATTCACTGCTGCATCTAGTAAATGGATATCAACCAGAACAAATGGGAGATACAATGTGGGTATAACTCAGGATTCTGATGGAATATTCCCTCCGTTGAACAGTTACGTTGTCTCAGTATTTGTTATAAGGGACCAAAAATAATACAAGACTTTTCAGGTGAAAAAGAGAAAGATCAATGATAAATTAATCAAACTGATCTGGATGTATTGCTCCTGCATGTCTTAAACAATGTTAGTGAAGAGATAGCAGATGAACTATGTCACATACTCAAATGTTCATTAGAAAAGGTGAAAGTGCCGGGGGCATGATGGGTAGAGAAATTTATTTCCATATATAAAATAGAAAAAACCAATGAATTCAATGGATTATAAACTACTTAGTTTATTAGGGGTAGGAAACACAACTTGAACTTTCAAAAGGTGTAACTGTAAAGTATTTAGAAATGAAAAAAATTGAGGAGTCGGCAGCACAGATTTCAAAAAGGAAAATCATTCCTGGCTGAGTTCTTGGAAGAAGCAACAAAAATTCAGAATGTGTTGGAAGTATCAGGATGAGGAACACTAAATAGTGACCTGTTAGAGATCTGAAAAATTATGATAAGTTGATAAGGCTAACCTAAGACAAAGTAACCTATTTGACTGGCACCCCAGACCTGAGCTTTAACACTCACTGCTCTCCTCACTGATGCATAATAGCAGAAGTGTGTACCAGCTACAAAATGTGCTGCAATAACTTACCAAAATTCTTTTGACAGCACGCTCTACATCCATGACCACTACTGTTTTGATAGACAAGAGCATCAGAGACTTGGGAATACATTTACCTGTCAGGTTCCCATTTAAGCCACTTACCATCCTGACTTGGAACAATATCACAGTTCCTTCCATGTTGCTGGTTCAAAAATAGTGAAATGACCTTTCGAGGAGCATTGTGAATATATCAACATGCCATGGACTGCAGTGGCTTAAGAAAGTTCTCACCATAAGCTTCTCTAGGGTAACCAGTGATAGGGATTAAATGCTGGCCTAGTCAGTAACACCCACAACACAAACAAAAAATAATTTAAAATGCTTGAAAGATTTTCCACTTGTGGAACAGTCCAAAACCGTGGGCGGCACGGTGGCACAGTGGTTAGCACTGCTGTCTCACAGCGCCTGAGACCCGGGTTCAGTTCCCGACTCAGACGACTGACTGTGTGGAGTTTGCACATTCTCCCCGTGTCTGCGTGGGTTTCCTCCGGGTGCTCCGGTTTCCTCCCACAGTCCAAAGATGTGCGGGTCAGGTGAATTGGCTATGCTAAATTGCCCGTAGTGATAGGTAACGGGTAAATGTAGGGGTATGGGTGAATTGCGCTTCGGCGGGTCGGTGTGGACTTGTTGGGCCGAAGGGCCTGTTTCCACACTGTAAGTAATCTAATCTAAAGCCTATCAATTGAAGATCGTCATAAAAAAATCCAAAGGGGTTGTCAGGCGAAGCCGCTCTACCCAGAGTACAGTTAGAATGTGGAACTCACTACCACAGTAGTTGAGAGTAATAGTGTAGATGCACTAAAAGGTGAAATCTTAGCAAACACATGAATGAGAAAGGGAATGAAGCAAGTATATTCTGCTGGGGTGAGGTGAGAAGGTGTGAGAGAAAGTTCATGGGGAGAATAAACAAAAATGCATCAATTGCACTGAATGGCCAATTTTTGTATTGTATTTTTTAAGAAAAGCTTCCTTTAATCTCCGAGGCTCAGGAAAAAATAATCTTGCAAAGTTTTGCAAAACATTTTGTGACTATCAAAAGAATTAATTGCCAGTATGTTAATAAAAAACTAGATCCACAGTCTTTTTAAAGTTGTGAAATGTAAATTTTGAAGCTTACACAGTGCCATAAAATACACAGTTTTGGAACAGATTAGAACCCATTTGTCAATTATTTGCATTTCCAGAACCTAATATTTGACAATTCAATTCATATGAATTATAAATGTTTTAAATCCCATGCACAAAGTAAACTGACTTACTTGATATATCATAGTGAATGCAATAGAATAAAAGAGAATTGTAATCCATTTTCACGCCTGTACTTTTATGTGGTGTTCAGCTGTAAATGATCAACATAACAAACCTTTCTCAGTATTTAGAATAAAGCTGTAGAGTTGAATCTGTACCTCTGTCTGATATAAAAGCAAAATACTTGGTTTATCATGTGGACAACAGCATGTTAGGTTGCTGCATAATGGTCCAGTGTTAAACATTGTGGAATTGTATAACACAGGTGGATGCCAGTTAACCTGTCATGATTTTACTAGTTCTTTCAAAGAGCTTTCAATTAATCCCACCCATCTGTTCCTTTCTTATGAGTTGTACAAAAATTTCCTTCATATAAAAATCAATTCCCTGACAACAGTCAATGTTGGATCTACTCCTATTGTCCTTCAATGATAGCCTATTCCAAATAAGTATACATTTTTTTAAAAATTGGAAAAAAGTCACCATTGTTTACATTTGCATGAGGAAGAATACATGTAGAAGTCTAAGCAGATTAATACGCAATCATATTTTCGTCACCTTATTGCAATTATTCTCAATGGGATTGTGACAGATGGAATGTCATCTCAACTATTGACTTGAGTTAACAATGGCATGTGCTGGGACATAGGAGAGAGGGAGCACTGTGCATACTGGAGATCAGAGTCGAGAGTGGGGGCTTAAGCGCGAACTGTTGATTCTCCAGCTCCTCGGACGCTGCCAGCTCTCCATGTGCTGAGAAATTCTGACCACTATGGCATGAAACAGTTTAAGTTATCTCTGTCTGTTCTGACGCATGAGGTGGATACCTGTCCCTGCTCGCAAAGCAGCCTGGCAGCAGTATTGCAATGTCAGGTGTCAGTGAACTCCAATGTGCCACCATAAATTGAAGAACTATAAGAGGGGCTGATTGGAGATCAGCCATGACGATGTGCTGAGGCTGATGCCACAATTTGCAATTGCAGACAAATGAGACATGAGACTTGTTGCCCATATCAGTCATGATACTGAAGGTGTCGCTTGCTGGGTTGTTACATGCAGGTTGCATTTCATGAGATTCTCATCTAGCTATTGAAACATTGTGGGAAATTATGGCTTATTTTCCCTGAATGCTGAAAATCTATTTTTTCTAATCTCGCTATATTCTCCCAACTTCCTCATTGTTGCCCACATCAGTCAGATGCTAGGAAAATTCAGACGTCTGTATTGGGAAATGGACATAATTTATGCATTCAGTTCATTCTCTTAGCTAGTTTCCATTTCATGGCGTCAGTGTTCTTTTCAACATAAAACTCCAAATAATGCAAAAGAACGAAATAACAAAATAGAAAGCAACATTTAAGGACATTGTAATTGTGTTCATAGTCTAAATTGGAAAGTAAAATTTATAATGTAAAAGTCTCATTAAAATGCAATCTGTTATGCAAAATAAATTTTTCAATTCAGAACATTATTCAGAATAACATGCAACAAATTAAGACAGTAATAATGAGTAGCTTGGTGAGTCTCAGATAGTTCAAATATATTATATATATTAAATAATCATTACTTATTATTAATAACTGTAGAACCTATTGCTATGTTGCTTTTATTCCCTAGCAACTGTAGGACTTCAATTACATTAAAAAAAAGAATTATTTCTGATTTACTATGGGAAAAATAGCAATTGCATTGCTTCATGAATAGCCAGACTATCTAACATTTTTATGTATTCCCACAGAGGCTGCATTCAAAGAATGGTGCTACTGAATTTTATGGTTGACGAAATGGGAATTGTTTCCACAGACATAATTGTATCTTTGGATCAAGTCTCCTAACTTTGGGACTCCTGATGAAGTGCCCTAGCCCAAAATGTTGACTTCTCCACCACTTGATGCTGCCTGGCTTGCTGCGTTCTTTCAAGCCTCCAGCTTACCGACTTTGGATTCCAGCATCTGCAGTTTCTTTGTCTCCAACAAAGATGTGAAATGGTGCACAAGTCTGAGGGCACTCATCCTGCATTATTGTTCTTAATTATGTTTTATAGAATCTAAAAGGACATTTTGCCTGGATTGAGCAATGAGTGGTCAGTGAGGGAGCTTGCCATCTAATTAAGGATGGTAATCAGGCTATCAAACCTGATGGACCAACAGAAAGCCTTCCAATGTGGCTGACATTCATGTAATGGAAAGAATGAGGTCTCCTCCAGTGGGGTGTTATCACAGCAACTTGGAAACAAAATGTGAAGCAATACGTAGTCACTGCTGCCAGATAACCTTTGAACAGGGGATGTTCCTCCAGAAGACAGATTGGAGCTCCACTCTGTGGTCTGGAGGAGCTCAAAGGCTACCTGGATCACTGACTTCATGCTGAATAAAAAAAATCTAAACTTGACTCCTGATCAACTTTAGAAGGACTCCATCACTTAGAGTCATAGAGATGTCTAGCACAGAAACAGACCTTCAGTCCAACTCGTCCATGTCGACCTGATATTCCAGCCCAATCTAGTCTCACCTGCCAGCACCTGGCCCATATCCCTCCAAACACTTCCTATTCATATACCCATCCAGGTGCCTTTTAAATGTTGCAACTGTACCAGCCTCCACCACTTCCTCTGGCAACTCATTCCATACACGCACATCTCTCTGCGTGAAAAATTTGCCCCTTAGGTCTCTTTTTATCTATCCCCTCCCACCCTAAACCTATGCCCTCTAGTTTTGGACTCCATCACCCCAGGGAAAAGACTTCGTCTATTTCTCCTATCTATGCTCTTCAGGATTTTATAAAACTCTATAATGTCACCAATCAGCCTCTGATGCTCCAGAGTAAACAGTCCCAGCTTATTCAACTTCTCCCTGTAGCTCATATCCTCCAACTCTGGCAGTATCCTTGTAAATCTTTTCTGAACCCTTTCAAGTTTCACAACATCCTTCTGGTAGGAAGGAGACCAGAATTGACACAATGTTCCAACAGTGGCCTAACCAACATCCTGTGAATGGGAAGTCACTCTGTCCTTGATTAGGAATTAAAATGGCGATGGGCAGCAAAGAAGTGTGGGTGGTGGTGGGTTTACCAAACATCATAGAATCTCTACAGTTTGGAAATAGGCCATTAGACCCAATAAGTCCACACTGAACCTCAAAGCATAACGTACTTAGATCTATTGCCTGAACCAATTAATCTACATTTACCCCTGACTGATACACCTAACCCACATATCCCTGAACACTAGGGGCAATTTAGCATGGCCAATTCACCTAACCTGCACATCTTTTGAAGTGTGGAAGGAAACCAGGGCACCAGTCAGAAACCCATGCTGGCACAGGGAGAATGTGTAACCTCCACACACACAGTCGCCCAAGGCTGGAATTAAACCGAGGTCGCTGGTGCTGTGAGGCAGCAGTGCTAACCACTGAGCCACCATGCTTCCCAAGGACCATGCGACGAATGTGGGGTCACAGATTCAAGAGGATAGTTTCGGTTAAAGGTACAGTTATACCTGAATTTGTCTTTTTTTTAAGAAATCAAATTAAGTTTGGATTTAAAAATGCTTTCTTTCTTCCCTCAAAATTTTCATGAAACCAAAGTACAATAGGTGACAAATTGGAGCAGGTTTGGTTAAAAATGAGTTTATCACAAAAACAATTATCACACAGCATCAACCTACTACCTGGGTGATTCAATTTTAAATGACTCAAAAATGACAAAAATAATTGACATTTTGAAAGCAAATACATGGCAAATTGCCAAATGTCGCTAATAAAATGCACGATTTGCGTATATATTAAAATACATGCATTGACTTCATGATTCAGTAGGAGTGCAGAAAAACTTTAATAAATACGAAAAACATAATAATAATGTTAGTAGAGCTCTCTTTAAAACAAGATTTAAGTGAAGATGCTTATCTTTAGGATATTGAATTGAACTGAATTGGCTTTATTGTCACATGCATTCACAAGAATGCAGTGAAAAGTTTACATGTTGCCACTTATGATGCCATTTTAGGTACAAAGTACCTAGGTACAGATTCTGGAGCACAACTTGTTTGGCAAAAAGAATAGAAAACATGTTTAAAGTCCAACATTATTGTTCTTAATTATGTTTTATAGAATCTAAAAGGACATTTAAACCTTATCAAACCATTTAAAGCTTATCATTAGAAGCAATAATGATCATAATTATAAAAGGTTGTGCCTTAAATTAAGAGCTGTAAAACAAGGTCAGTATCCTAGTTGTGGACAATAATCCTCAAACTACAGACTTCCAAACCTTCCAAGTCTGTAAAGAATGCATTCTGGAAGCAATAGAAGATTTATAATTATAAAAATATAAATGAGGGCTATATCCACTGGAGTTCAGAAGAATGATGGGTGATGTAATACAAAATTCTCACAGGACTAGACAGAGTCATGTCAGGAAGGAGGTTCCAATGATTGGGGAGTTCAGAACCAGTGATCAGAGTTTAAGGATGCGAAGTAGGCTACTTAGATCTGAGTTGGCACCCAGTGAGTGATGAGATGTGTGGAATCTTCTGCCACAGAAAGTGATTGAAGCCATGACATTGAATACTTTCAAGAAGGAGTTGGATGTAGATCTTCAGTCTAAAAGGCTTAAAGGATATGAGGAAAAATTGGATGATTAGCTTTGATCAAATTGAATGGCAGCACTGCCTCAAAGGGCCAAATGGCCTACTCCTGCTCCTCTTTTCTGTGTTTATATGTTTAAAATTATGAAGGATTTTAACCCAGCAACAGCAAAAGAGCAATGTTTCATGTCAGGGTGAGTTACATAGTATAAAACACATTTTGTTGCCATTCATATATTCCATGAAAATCTAACAATCAAGATTGGAAGGGTTAATAATTGTAATATTGTAGTAACATTTCTGCAGGAAATGCTATTCACACATTAAAATAAAACACCACACATTTAAACTTTTAAATGAATTTCATTACCATATCTAAATTCACAACTGTTTAAAGTACCATAAAGACAAAATATAAACCATGTTAAAGAGAGATTGCTGATACGGTTTTAATGAACATCACTATTCTATTCCAGATCTTTCCTCATACCAGGTTTTGAATGCACTTTCTGCCATCAAAATCCTTCAGCTATGGGCTTTGAGTGACAGAATAATTTGGAAGGAATATTTTGTAGTGTAATTTCAAATAATATTCCCAAAATTGCCGAAAGAAAAACACCATCATTGAGA
This sequence comes from Hemiscyllium ocellatum, assembly GCF_020745735.1. Classification (NCBI taxonomy): domain Eukaryota; kingdom Metazoa; phylum Chordata; class Chondrichthyes; order Orectolobiformes; family Hemiscylliidae; genus Hemiscyllium; species Hemiscyllium ocellatum. The sequence goes on along the minus strand of NC_083421.1, from coordinate 30,670,777 downwards.
GATTGCTAAATTAAAAATTTGGAAATTGTACTCTCAAATGCTTCATAGAGAAGGACTCCAGACCTCTCAAGATCAACATTTTTTGAAGTGGCTATATGACACACTGCAATCAAATCTCTATGGAAACAGAAAAAAACCTTTAATAATTACACCTTAGAACTTGTTGAATTTGTGATCATCTCATGGTGAGAGCTGAGAGCTTATAGCTTTCCTCACCCTTCAACTTCAACTATATTAGCACAGTAAGTTCTTAAAAATGTGAGTAGGTAACAGTGTCAGCTAGTCTTGATATTAGGGGCACATATTCACAAATGTGTAGGCAGTTAATGATTTGTAAGCAATTTTCTGATGGTTTGTTAAGTTTGTTAAGAAAGAATAGTTTAGATATCACAGATAAAGGAATGAAATAATTGTGACAATTGAGGATAGCTCAGTGATACTAGAGGACAAACAGGCTGTTGGTACAGGATGGTTCAGTCTTATTAAAAGTGGGAGGGACAACATCCTGATCTCTGACAAAGTATAAGGAAACTCTTCCTTTGACCTTCGTCCCATCTCCTTCTCATCTGTCTTCTGTCCACTTGGTGAGTATTGCTCAACAAAGGCTGGAGATGGTTTATTGGAACCTGCTGCCTATAAAATCTACTCGATGAGACTGCCCTCTGAGAGAACATCTCTCTAACTTTCTGAAATCTTTTGGTCAATGGTTACGGAACAACTATCCATAGTATTGGATGACCATTGTCCTTTTGCCCGCCTTCATCTGAGGATTAGTTTATTGTTCTAAAAACAAGTACATCTTATTTTTGAAAACAACACACTGATAATTGAGTACTTTGGAGTCAGATAAATTGTTGACACTAGTTGAATGGGTATTGTGACCTCTTGTGCTTTTTGTAATTCTCCCTTGAGTTTCATATGCTAGAAATTTGGAAAGGTAGTTACTGTCATAATAGTTTTTAAATGAAATCTCATGCTCCACAGGAAATACTGGGAAAATTCAGTTTTTAAGGGACTCTAACCTTCAACACCCTCACAACAGTCGTCCAGTATCTTTGTGAATGATTGGATTCAATCTACATCCATTCTTAAACAATGAAGGTAAGGATTTGAGTGGTACATCACTGAAATGGCAGCTTGATATCAGATTACTTTAAAAAGAAAATCACTGAATTCTGTTTAATGCTATGAAACTGAGAGACTATCTCCTATCCAGTTTTTAAGCTTTTCTTAATCCATGAAGTCCAGGAATCAAAAACAGTTTATTTCAAATACAGAAGTTTCAAATGTAACAATAATTCATTAAAAATCAAATTCATGATTTTCTCTCTGCTGGTCACAAAATTGCTAGTCGATTATAAGCTGGCATATTCTCAGTGATACTTGTGTCTTGTAAAGCCTTTCAAATCTGTTTTCTTCAGTTTTGAAACTTTCAGTTGTATTCAAATTCTTCACAAAGAAGGACTCCTGACCTCAAGAACAACATTTTTTGAAGTGGTTATGTGACACACTGCATATACTTTCAGTTACTTTCAGTTCTATTAATTGTTTGTACTCCTCAGTGTGTTTTTATTTCTGTGAAAAATTTCAAAGTCTAGCTCAGAACTTAGTTACGTGTGTGATTTGACATGCGCAGGGCATTCATTAACTATTAACTGGGTTCCAAATAGAAATTAAAAGGCCCATTACTTTGTTTTAATGCAATTATGAGCCAACCCTAACTTTTCAGTGGTGATTTCAATTTGTTTTGACGGTACAAAAGCAACAACTTTTTAAAAGCTTGAGGGAAGTTGGCTAAGCGCTCCATTCTTCAGGAAGCTAACACAGAGCAGTACAAATTATCTAGGCACTTGTGGTGATTCGCAACTTAATGTCTCACTGCCTCAAGACAGATGGTTTCTTTATGCACTGATAATGATGTGTTCTATGACCTTTCCATTCATTGTGTAACAAATTTTGGCTGTTGTGTTTTTATCTGAGGCAACGAAGGCTTGAGTTGCAATGTAATTGAAGAAACCCATTGCTTTTACAAAATCTGTCTATTTCTGCTCACAATCTGGCCTCAGCCTTTACATTCTGAATTATTGATCCTCTACTTTTCAACGAAGTGTTACCAGCATGATCTGCACAGCTCTTTCTGATATAGACCAATGTATAATTGCGTCAGTAGCACTGAAGATGTTGTGTTGAAACTCACTGTGAAATTTTCTATTTTTGAACAATCTCATGCTTTCAAAAGTACGTGACTTTGATTCTTGATCCAGTACAAGTCCTCACAGATGCTCCGCTGCATAATACTACTGACAAATCAGATTTGGGGTAAATGTTTGGAGCAGGAAATTATCGATAGTCAATGATTTGGAGTTGGTGATTTGGAGTTTTAATCTTTTCTTCTTTCATTTGGATTGTTAGGTTAGTGGAAGTAATGATGTTTCGGTTTTGAACCATAATGTAATCTTCGTTTCAAACACTGAACTTTCACACTGGTTTCCTCTGACAAGCACAATGATATCCCTAAATGCCAATGTTAGACTTGACCACCATAACAAATTAGCCCCTTGAAAAATAAAGAATGCCAATGAGTGCAAACTGACAACCCATTGTTTTGTGAATGGAAAACATTGTGAAATTATACTGTGAAATACAATGGCATTTTAGTGGCAAAAACAAAATGTGGTAAACAAGAAATCTCTTGGATGCCCTCCTGATGTGCAGGATGATTCATTTTCCCCTTCATCTCTCACCGAAGTTGCATCTAGAAACGCATTATTTCTGAAAAGGTCAAATCTTTCACAAGCACTAAAGCTTTAGTAGCTTTCTCCAAAGCTGCTGAGTTAAAAGTATTTTTCCAGATTCGGCAGCGAGAAAATGCTCTGCAATCTGTACCTTTGAAATAGAACTCAGCATAACTCTTCAAGGACATGGATGTTCAATTCTTGCATTCATGTCATTGATGGCACATGATAAAATCCTGTGTTTCATGCACTCAAAAGGAAAAAGAGTTCTGTGGTTATTTGAATAATACTTTTGTTGAGGAGTGACAAAGAAACTCAGAATAAACAAGAAAAGTAAAGTACTACTGGGCTTATTTAAAATTAATCAGGTTTGCATAAAAGAAACATTTGACTTCATTTTCAGTCTGGGATTTGTCAGCAGCAAATTAAAAACTCCATTTAACCATTCACTAACTCAGAACTTAATCATGCTTGAATAAAGTGGCCTCCAGACAGTATAAAGTTTTTTTGTTGTTGTTGTGCAGATCTTCATTCTGCAATAGAAACTGCATGGTTGAGAATAAAAGAACGACAATTATCATGACTTACAAGGAAGGTAAAATACAGTGAACTAAATGCCGAGCAAACACTGAGAGCAAAATGTGACATCAACACTGCTTCTATCAGAAAAAAGAATCGTGTGTTTAACACTGCCTGTTTTTGGGCCATCCACATTTCATTCTGCAGAATGAGATTCTCTTCAAAAACCATCAGCAAGGAAGCAAATGTGATAATCTTCTTGTCATTTCATAACATTGTCACTGAATGCAATTTTTTTTCCCCCAACATGGCAGCTGACTCCTCAGACATTCAAATAGAGATCTGAAATCTGATTTTTATTTTTTGGTCAGTGGTCATAAAATACAGAAAGTCTAGCAGCAGGTTAGATGAGAAGAGGTGGTGCCTTCGTTGCAGTATTACTGCCCTATTAATCTAGAGACCGAATTAATGCTCTGTGGGCCCAGGTTTGAATCCAGCCATGGTAGAATTTGAATTAAATTTTTAAAAACCTGGAACTTAGAGTTGAATGCTGATCATGAAACTGTGCCAATTGCCATTTTGTTCACTAGTGTCCTTAAGGGAAGGAAACTGTCATCCTTACCTGGCCTGGCCTACATGTGACTCCAGGAAAACAGAAATGTGGTTGACTCTTTAAGGTCCTCTGGGCAATAAAGGCTGCCCTAGCCCTCATACTGTGAATGAATAAAGAAAAGAATAGAACTTGAGCCAATTAACACTAGTATAAGCCTTCGTTCACAGAGATAACCATGCACCTCCTAACCTAACCATCAAAGTTTCAGTCTGGTCCTACTTATAGATGCAAAGTGCATTTCATTAATGCCATGATTTGATATAATTAACTGTAGCTTTTATTTGAATTAGCAAACATTGATGAATGAGGAGAAAGTGCGGACTGCAGATGCTGGAGATCAGGGACAAAAAGCGTGGCGCTGGAAAAGCACAGCCGGTCAGGCAGCATTCGAGGAGCAGGAGAAGATGATGCAGAGCTTATATTCGAAACATCGACTCTCCTGTTGCTCAGATGCTGCCTGACCGGCTATGCTTTTCCAGCACCACACCTTTTGAACCATTGATGAGCTAGTAATAAGAGGTGCACTATTCAGGCCATCACATTCCTATCTTCAGTAGTAAGAGATGAACATGTAGATTTCCTTAGGCTGAATGAATTATTGTTACTCTCCAGACATGTAGATTTATGCTCAAAATATTTTCAATCAGCTTATTGATCCATATAAATCAAGAACAGCAACACAAAATCAAACTTTGCACTTTACCTGTCCTTACCTTTTCTTTTGGCTGAGTCCAAGTTATTTTAAGGTTTCTGGAGGTTGTTTCACCACTAGGCTGAGTGAGATTTCTTACTGTATCTGACCAATTCACCTCATTAACAATCTACCCTGGCCCTATAGGTATCATTCTAGCCCCATTCTAACATGTGGCATTCCCAGAGCAACGTGCCACTCACTAGATATCCACTGAGAGACTGACATGTGCAGCAGACATGTCGGAAACCTGGCTTTGCCCCTCACTAGCAATGTAATAGTACAGCAGTTGTTTTTGGGAGGGGAGAAGGAGGTGATGGTGGTGGTGGCGGGATTGGGGATGTCCTTACTTATTTTTGGTTGTGATGTTATCTGCAGTTTCCTCTCTCCAGAAGGTTATAGTGTAAAAGTTTACCACCTGAAAAAAAGCAATTGATATGCTTGGTTAAAAAAGTGACCTAAATGAGTGCAAATGATAGGAAGGTGCAGTATGGGTAAATGAAATTAAATAGAAAGAGTGCAAGGGAAAAAAATGCATACAATTCGATTATTTTATGGATTTTAAATACTTATTTACATTTTAAATCCTGTTTTAGTAACTAATCTGCAATTGAAAGCAGCATAAATAAACTGATCATGGACTCTTGAGTTGGAAGTATCTTTCTCAGTGGACTAAAGAGCCTGGGTTCAAATCCCATCTGCTCCAAATGTATATCATATCTTGTCTGAGCAAGCCGACTAAAATATCTACTAATGCATCCTTTTCCACAATGGCCTAAAGTTGGATACCTACTTAATCACATGGCTGACATATAAAGATTTTATACCTTGAAAATGTATTTCACTTTTCTGTGATGTTTTTGTAGCAAGTACCTCAGATTGGAAAGTAACAGGGGAAAATGAAAGAAGCCTGTTATTTAATTGTTCACCTGAATTTGAATACTTCATGAGAATTGTTCATCCCAGTAAGGAACTTGATCTGCAACATTTTGTACCATTCATCTACATTGTGCATTTCAATGATAACATGTTTTTAATGCAACTTCAAGACAATTTTTTTCTGTTAAATTTTAGGTGTTATTTTCAGCCATTAAAATCTGGCATTCATGAAAATTAGGTTAGATTATTTACAGTGTGGAAACAGGCCCTTCGGCCCAACAAGTCCACACCGACTCGCCGAAGCACAACCCACACATACCCCTAACCTAACACTACGGGCAGTTTATCCTGGCCAATTCACCTAACCTGCACATCTTTGGACTGTGGGAGGAAACCGGAGCACCCGGAGGAAACCCACGCAGACACGGGGAGAATGTGCAAACTCCACACAGTCGCCTGAGTCGGGAAATGAACCCGGGTCTCCTGAGCTGTGAGGCAGCAGTGCTAAACACTGTGCCACCGTGCCGCCTACTAAGATATGATTATAGAATGCAGAGCATTCATGATGATGTCAGGAAATGCTACATCCTTTATTATTATGAAATGATGTACATGACTGATATTGAGGTATTCCTGTTCGAAGCCTGTGTACCAATCACTGATGGTTTATGGTTAAGACTGGGTGCTGCCAACAGTTCTCCTTTCTCTGCCAGTCTAACGGGGGGAGTAGTAGTCTTTGGTGGTGAATGGGCAACAAATAAGCCAGCAAAAGAGACTGTTGTCTTGGAAATAAAGATACAGTTTCAGATTCTCCAAGAAGCTGTTAGAGATCTTCAAAGATCTCAGTCATATTCAACCATTACCCTGTTATACAACATGCCCTCCAAGCTTTGTCTTCCTTCAATTAATCCATTATCTAATCATCCAGTTATTACATTAAGAGATGTGGAGCTTTCATAACAATAAAGTCATAGAGTCTGACAGCACATTTGTTTTGAATGTTGAGCCTTGGTAGGCTTTTGACTTGAAGGTAATTGACCTTGATTCTGAGATTTATGCTATTTTTCGGTGAAGGATCTTTTATTTTGCAAACAAAGTGCAATATTCTTTGTTAGTGTTGATTTTGACCAACTCGTTTACCTAGTGGTCTTGGATCTCATAAATTATGTCAGAAAAGACAACTATACTGGTGAAATAAGTTCTATTTTCCTTATAATATCCTGAATATCTAGATCAGGCAATATATTTCCAATTGGATGAGATGGTCCTTTTTTCCATATCCTTCATGGTTTTACCAGACAGTTTCTTCTTTGGAACATATCCTGGATATTCCTTGATTAGCTGATTATCTTAGGCACCTTTCCTTGCCACCACACGAGGCATAAAACCTGCATCCACACTTACCCCCTCACCTCCATCCAAGGCCCCAAAAGATCCTTCCACATCTGGCAGAGATTTCCCTGTACCTCGACATATGTCACCTACTTTGTCGTTGCTCTCGATGTGGTCTCCTCGACATTGGGGAGACAGGACACCAACTTACAGAATGGCTCTGGAACATCACTGGCACACACACACTAAACAACCCCACCACCCTGTGGCTGACCAGTTTAACTCCCCTTCCCACTCTGCCAAGTACATGCAAGCCCTGGACGTCCTCCGCTGTCAAACTCTAGCCACCCGATGACTGGAAGGTCCCACATTGGGACTCTCTAACCACACAGAATCAATATCAATTTCACCAGTTTCCTCATCTCCCCTCTCCCTATGTTATCCCAGATCCAACTCTCCAACTCAGCACCATCCTCTTGAAATGCCCTAAATGTCCATCTCCCTTCCCACCTATCCACTCCACCCTCCACTCCGACCTCTCACCATCACCCTCCCACCTTCATCTACCTATCACATTCATAGCTACCATTCTCCCAACCCCATCTTCCTCCCATTTATCTCTCAGCCCCCCTCCCAGCCCACACGCCTGATGGAGGGCTTATGCTCGAAACATCGACTCTCCTCCTCCTGGGATGCTGCCTGACCGACTGTACCTTTCCAAAGCCACACATTTTGATTCTGATCTCCAGCATCAGCAGTCTTCACTTTCATTTGATTATGTTAGACATTTTCTATCACTCTTCATTGTTGATCAACTCGTGAAGTACAATTTTTATATACGTGATCAGTTACCGAAAGTTTTCAGTGAGCTTGAGCTCGGTTGTTATCATTGTGTTCACCGGACTATTTTGTTGTGTGTGGACACTTCAGTTGGTTAATGAAGTCAAATGTAATTGCTCATTCTTGTTCTCAGGATTTGATTATTCTGCCAAACTTTTAATCTAAATATTCTATGGTCATAATTGATCAGTACTTGGGGCTATGATGTTGTGGCCACAACTGAGATATGGGTTTCTCAGGGGCAGGAATAGTTGCTTGATTTGAATGTTTAAAAAGAACAGGGAGGTTGGAAAAAGAGGAGGGGGTGGGGTGTAGCATTGCTAATCAGAGATTGCATCACAGCTACAGAGGCAAAGGTTGTTGAGGAAGGTTTGTTCACTGAGTCAGTATGGATGGAAGTTGGGAACAACAAGGGGACAGCCACCTCATTGGGGGTTTTCTACAGACCCCTTAATAGCAGTAGAGAGATTGAAGAACTCATAGGTGGACAGATTTTAGAAAAATGCAGTTGTAGCAGGATTGTTGTTAAGGGTGATTTTAACTTCCCCAATTAACGACTGGAACCTCCTAAGTGCTTGGATGGAGCCATTTTATCAGGTGTGTTCAGGAGGGTTTCCTTACTCAGTATGTAGAAAAACCAACAAGGTTTTTTCATCACAGCTCCTGAGCTGTTCCAAGCCTTTTCTGGGGTATGTTTATCTAACCTGTTCAAAAATGTTATGACACACTTCAAGTGCAGGTAGGACTTGAGCCCTGAACTTCTACCCCAAAGGCAGAGGCACTGTCAGGGTGCTACAAGAGCCCTTACAACTTGTACTGACTGACATCTGTCTAAATGCTTTTCAGCTGCTGACTGACCCACTGAATGTTTTTAAAATAGCAGTAATTCATGCAGTAATTCAGTTATAGAGTGTTAGAGTCATAGGGTTGTTCAGTGTGGAAACAAGCCCTTTGGTCCAACTTATTTGTGCTGACCAGATATCCTGAATTCATCTAGTTAAACTTACCAGCTTTTGGTCCATATCCCTCTAAACCCTTCCTGTTCATCTATTCATTCAGATATCTTTTAAATGTTGTAATTGTACCAACATCCACCACTTCCTCTGGCAGCTCCTTCCATACATGCACTAGCCTCTGCATGAAAATGTTGCCCCTTAGGCCCTTTTTAAATCTTTCCCATATAATCTTAAACCTATGCCCTCTAGTTTTGGATTCCCCTATCTTGGGAACAAGACCTTGGCTATTCGCCCTATCCATGTCCCTCATGATTTTATACGTCTCTGTAAGGTCACCCTCAGCTTCTATGCTCCAGGGTAAATCATCCCAGCCTATTCCGCCTCTCCTTACAGCTCAAATCTTGCAGCCCAGCAACATCCTTGTAAATCTTTACAGAACATAGTCAAGTTTAACAGCATCTTTCCTTACGTTTTCCCTTATTTTACCAAGTTCTCCACTTTTATTTTCACTGTTTGTCTCTTCTGCATGTTACACACAGGTATTCAGATATGATGCCCTATTGTTTTCCCACCAGCGATCATCCAAAGTGCTGTCCAGTAATCTAAGATGGGGAATGGACCGCAATAATGTACAAGAAGCTGTTATCTTCCATAATAAGTTTGTAGCTCATTTCATCACAGTGACTATAACCAGGTTTCAGTAATGCATACGCATATTCACTATTACTTAGAAGAATAAGAAAACACACTTATTTCCATCAGGAGACTGTTCCAGATACCAAGTGATTATCCACATAGGCTGTGTCACCTGGAGGTCAACATTGCTCAAATATCAATACTTTGGGAGTTATTAGCTTTTATCACAATTTCTATGCAATAAAACTGTATTTAACACCACAATTGAATGGCCTAATTCATTGACCTATTTGCAATCTGATAAATCTTGCTTCCCTTCAGTCTTTTCACTTAACCCCTAAAGAGGCGTCTCAAGGGATTGTGCTTGTTTTCTGCAGTTAAAATGAAAAGCACATCTCGACGCCAATGTGGAGACCTTCAAAGCACATTCATGCCTGAAGGGCTGGCCATTATCATATGGTTTAAGCTGGAGTTGTAACAGTCTCAAAGACTTCAGGACTGTGTGGTGTTAAAATCAAAAGACATTGAAACATTCCAAAGCATAACAGCTAAATTACCAAGGCTATAAAACATAACAATTTCATAACATTTTGAAATATATCAAAGCAGCACTTTTCCTTCATTGGTATTCGTTCACTAGGACATATAATCTGGTCAAACAGACTGCAAACCATTCACAGCGCACAGAAAAGAGAGGGGAAAAAAACATTCCTTTTCCTCTTACACTGCCTAAGGAAACAGCTACTGATTATTGATTAGAATTTGCATAGGCTTTCAGTTCCCTGCTGAACTTCAGCAGACGATTGGTGGAAGTCCTGCAGAGGTGATGCATTTGCCATGTCTCCCTGCAAGAGGAAGACACGCTGTGAGAAATTCCACTTTGACGTGTTTTAGTTTAAACAGCATAAACCTCTAAATATTTCACTCAGTGGAGAGGCAACAGAGGCTGAGCTTGTTCTCTTTACATCAGAGAAGATCAAGAGGAAATTTACTAAAGTATTTAAAATATTGAGATACAATACAATAATAAGGGGCCAACTCTTTCCACTGGCAGGAAGGTCAGTAACCAGAGAACCCAGTTTTAAGGTTAAGTGTAGGTGATCGCCCAATGATGTTGCCAGATCAAAAGTCCAGAAATGTTTTGGGGATCTGGATTAGAATCTCATTATGGTAGATTTTAGAATGTGAATTTAATAAAAATCTGGAATTAGAAGACTAGTGATAATGAGTACTTCCTGTATCTCTTACAAGAGAACCTCTTGTTCTCTGGGCCTATTGCTGGCAATTTACATTTTTTTCACAGGAATTCGGTGTTGCTGTCTGGACTAGCATTTATTGCCCATCCCTAATTACCCAGAGGGCAAGAAACTATTGCTGATTGTTAGAAAATCCCATCTGGTTTACTGATGTCATTTAGGGAAAGAAACTGCTGTCCTTACCTGGTCTTGTCTACATGTGACTTCAGACCCACAGCAATGTGGTTGACTCTTAACAACCCTCTGGGAAGTTAGGGATGGGCAATAAATGTTGGCTTAGACAGCAACATCCAATTCCTGTGGGAAAAAAAAAGTGAAATGTCATCAAAAGGCCTAGAGAACAAGAGGTATTCTTGTAAGAGATAAAATAAGTATTCTTTTACTCATGGAGTAAAATTTTATGATTGGAATGATAGGAACAAATTAAATGATAACTTGCAAATGACAATAAATGAATATTTGAAGTCACACAATTCAGGGGTCGTAGAGATGTAAATGGGAGCTAAGGCTAATGGGATAGCTTTTCAAATGGATGATACATACATAGTGGACCAAATCACTATTTTGTGTGCGGTTTAATTTTATTCTATATGTTTGAGAAAGAAGAATGAGTTTTTGGTATTAACTCCTTGAAGTTTAAAGCACATATTATTATTTGACTAGTCATTGATTTTCATGGAAGTATTGATTAAAAAAAAATCTTTCTGAGATGCAGGCATTGCTGACAAAGCCAGCATTAATGACCTATTCTAAACTGCATTTGGACCGAGTCCTGCACTAGGCCATTTCAGAGGGCAAAGACAAGAATACACTTCTGTGAAGGACATTAAATGAATAAGACAGCTTTTCAATACCATTGATGGGAGTTTCATGATCAACATTACAGACACTGGATAGCTTTCAATTCCCCAGATTAGTATTAACTGAATTTAAATTCTCCATCTACAAAGCTCACATTTGAAGACCAGCTTGGGCCTCTGAATTACTGACCCAATGATATCATCACTATATTGCCATTTCCCTTTAAATTATTTTTTTCTTTGTATGAAGCGTGGCTGTTAGATTTTGGCTAAATTCATTAGCACAGTTACATGGTTTAGTCAGTTGACCATTTGTAAGCAATTTCTCAGATAGATGATTGAATTTATCAAGAAGCAACTGTTTACATAGATGCATTAGTTAATTAGACAAAGGAAGGAAATATCCATGACAGATGGGAACATTTTAGTGCTTCCAAAGTAATTTGGTAGGATAGAGGAGCAGAGTCAGTGGACCTTTAGTTCAGAAAAAATGGTGTGTTCATTGTTATTGTTTTTGCTCTCTCTCTCTCTCTCTCTCTTGCTGTCTCTTTTTCTCAAATTGTTTCTCTCTTTTTCATTGGCCTGCTATAGTGGGCCTATGTTTGAACTACTCATATCTCCCATTAGCATCACATTTGCCTCTATATGCTCCTTTCCATCACCATCAGCATTTCACTTGCTTTTTATTAAGGGCACCCTCACCATCTGGTTCACTCACTCCTCCTCCCCTTTAGTCAATAGCACAGAAACCATTTTGTTCTATCTCCTTCAGTTGCAAAGAAGATTCATTTCAGACCGAACACAACAATTTTGTTTTCCTCCTTCCACAATACAGCTGCAGCTCCCGAGTTTCTACATCACTTTGTTATTAGCTCATCCCCACGTGACAGGTGAAAGCTTTGAACCCACTTTCTTAACTCTATTTTATTCTCCCAGTTTCTTCTTTTCAATCACATAGAGTCATAGAGTTATATAGCACAGAAACAGACCATTCAGTCCAACACATCCATGTGGACCAGGTATCCAAAATTAACCTAGTCCTATTTGCCAGAATTGGCCCATAACCCTTCCTATTCAAGAACCTATCCTGATGTCTGTTAAATGTTGTAATCATACCTGCCTCCAAACTTCCTCTGGCAGCTCACTCCATACATTCCGCATGAAAAAGCTGCCCTCATACCCCCTAGTACATGCTCTGACACTGTCACCTTTCACACTAGCTTTCAGCTTTTTTCCTCTACTGAAGGTTTCCATCACCATGGTTACTGTTATTACATGCTATTATGTCAAGAGATGGATATTGTTTTCCTTCACTCTCTGTTTTATTTCATTTTGCATTCAGCTGTACAAATTGTACCCAGTTTTAAGTTTTAATAGACAGGTGTTGATTTTGGTTTGCTGCCTTACTGACAAGATGGTACCTGAGACTCATTTGCTTAAGTGGCAGTGGAGAGAACATGATCACATACTGGAGTGGGAATTGAATCCTCACTGTCCCCTCATGGAATATCATGCGACCGGTTGAGTCAAGTTGATATTCAATGATATATTTATGTTTCGCAGCAGAGGAATCTGTAAAGCAAAATGTCAAAATAGTGAATTTTAGCTAAAGTAGACAATCACTCATCCTGTGTGTTTCCATCCAGAAATGAGAAGCAGAAAAAACACAGTCTGAATTTAGTGAAAAAAAATGTCTACTGGAAAAGTTTAGCTACCAGTCAGGTTAAATACATTCATTTAGCTTGATTTGTCAGATATTGCTCTGGAGAGACTGACAATATTATATACTTCAGCCATCAGACTTCATTTACATGCAAGTCAATACTGCTTCCTAAGGGATGCGATGCTTCTAGCTTCTGAACAAATTGAATTTACTTTTCAAGTACTGAACTCAATTACTTCACAAATCTAAATGAGGGGTTTAAGGCAATGTCAGAGCCAGCCTCTGTTTATTCATACAACTGTGTTCTCAGTTTTAAGTAAAGCTTTTGGCACGAGGTGAATTCAAACAGTATTACATCTCTTCCCCCTCCCTCTGTCTCTATATCCAGTGAATCGAATTGTTGTTGCTGCTGCATGAGGTATTGTGAGGAATCAGAGTTGTCTTTAAACAAATCAGCCTTTGTCTCAATTCCCATTAGAATTTCCAAAAGAGAAATCCTACCAGCACAGAATAAAGTAAACGTTTGTTTCTTTTCAGAGACAAAGATGCAATCTGATTAAATCTGGACAGTTATTTCCAAAGGTTTTCTTGTTGCATGGGCTGCCATAAATGTTCCTTTCCTGTTTCTAATTTGGATTGACATTGATTTTTAGTGCGACGGTACAACTGGGTCTTATTATGTATAGATATGCATATAAAATGGAACATGTAGCTTGCAATATACATTGTTAAGAAAAGCTTGTCAGCACAACCAGAAGCACGTTTCAGCCAGTACGGGAACATTGCAATAAAGTCTGTCAATTTTGCGTGTACAAATTAATAAAGAGCTTTCTTTATTAACTATCAGAATGTGGCTAGCACTGCCAAATTATTGCCCTTGAAAATCTACTGGCAGGACTTTTTGTTGTACCATTGACATCCATATGGTAAAGGGCTGCCCAATAATACAATTTCAGAGGGACTTGCAAGATCTTTGCCCAGTAATAATGAAGCACTGGCAATATTTAGATATCTTACTTGGAGGGAAAGAGGGCACATTTCTCTGGACTTCTACAAACAATAAGAGTTTCTTTAAAAATGCATATTAAATATATATAATAAAGAAATATATAAATACATAAAAAGTGAGAGGCAACAATGAATATAGGCTCTTTAGAGAATGAGGCTGGGGGAGTCAGGGAATGGCAGACAAGTTGAACAAATACTTGGCATCGGTCTTCACAGTTTTAGATAATAGAAACATTCCAAATGTACAAAATAATCAAGGGCCGGAAAGGAGGAAAATACAATAAATATCATCTAAGGAAAAAGTCAACTCAGAGAAAGTGAGGACTACAGATGCTGGAGATCAGAATCGAGAGCATGGTGCTGGAAAAGCACAGTCAGTCAGGCCGCATCTGAGGAGCAGGAGAATTGACGTTTCCTGATTAAAGGTTTATCTTAATTATCATAACATCTACCTTTGGTTCTCTAGGTTATTCCTAATTTTCCTTGGAGTAAAGGTTAAGTAGATTAGGCTTGAACTCATTGGAGCTGAAAAATGTGTTGCTGGAAAAGCGCAGCAGGTCAGGCAGCATCCAAAGAGCAGGAGAATCGACGTTTCGGGCATGAGCCCTTCTTCAGGAATGAGCCCTTCATGAGCCCTTCTTCCTGAAGAGGGGTCATGCCCGAAACGTCAATTCTCCTGCTCTTTGGATGCTGCCTGACCTGCTGCGCTTTTCCAGCAACACATTTTTCAGCTCTGATCTCCTTGAACTCATTGGAGCTGAGAAGGATGAGTGGAAAGCTTATTGAAACATAGATGATTCTAGGGAGCTTGACAGGGCAGGTGTGGAGAGGTTGTTTCCCCTGTGAGAGAGTCTAGGACTGGGGGAGACAATCTCAGAGTTAAGGATCACACATTTAAGACAGAAATAAAGTGGATTTTGTTTTTGTCTCAGAGTGTAATGAATCTGTGGAATTCTTTATCGCACAGGATTGAGGAGGATACTTACTAAGTACATTCAAGGTGGACAGGTTTCTTATATTAAGGCGATCAAGGTATATAGGTTAAGGCAGGAATGTTAAGTTGAGGATTATCAGATCTTGTTGAACAGAGGAACAGACTCAATGATCTGCATGAGTTACTTTTGCTCCTTCAGTTACAGGCATTCTTCTGGAGGTCAAGGAGAATTTGGCAGTTGCAATAGAGAAAGCTTTGAATTTAGAACACAGATGGAAAGTGTGAAGATAAAATCCAGTACCAGGGTCCTGTCTTAAACAAGGGAGGCTGCAATAGGATGAGGGAGAAGTTGGTTAAAATAGACTGGAAGCAAAAACTTTATGGTGGGATTTTGGATGAATGGTGGAGGACTTTCAAAGCAATTTTTCAAAGTGCTCAGCAAAAGTATATATCAGTGAAAAGGAAGGACTGTCAGCAAAGAGGCAATCCTCCATGATTGTCTAATGAAATAAGGGTGGTTATGGATTTGAAAGAGAAGGCATACAAAGGGGCCAAGATCAACAGGAAACTACAAGATTGGAAAAGCTTTAAAGGTCAACAGAAAGCCACAAAAAAGTGAGATGAATTATGAGAATAAACTAGCTCAGAATATAGAGACAGATAGAGTCATAGAGTCATAGAGATGTACAGCATGGAAACAGACCCTTCAGTCCAACCTGACCATGCCAACCAGATATCCCAACCCAATCTAGTCCCACCTGCCAGCGCCCGGCCAATATCCCTCCAAACCCTTCCTATTCATATACCCATTCAAATGCCTTTTAAATGTTGCAATTGTACCAGCCTCCACCACATCCTCTAGCAGCTCATTCCATACACGTACCACCCTCTGTGTGAAAAAGTTGCCCCTTAGGTCTCTTTTATATCTTTCCCCTCTGACCCTAAACCTATGCCCTCTAGTTCTGGACTCCCCAATCCCAGGGAAAATACTTTGTCTATTTATCCTATCCATGCCCCTCATAATTTTGTAAACCTCTATAAGGTCACCCCTCAGCCTCCGACGCTCCAGGGAAAACAGCCCCAGCCTGTTCAGCCTCTCCCTAAAGCTCAAATCCTCCAACCCTGGCAACATCCTTGTAAATCTTTTCTGAATCCTTTCAAGTTTCACAACATCTTTCCTATAGGAAGGAGACCAGAATTGCACGCAATATTCCAACAGTGGCCTAACCAATGTCCTGTACAGCCGCAACGTGACCTCCCAACTCCTGTAATCAATACTCTGACCAATAAAGGAAAGCAAAGTTTCTCTAAAAATATAAAACAAAAAACAGTGGCTAAGATAAGCATTGGTCCTTCAGAGGATGAGAAAGGGATTTGGGAATGGGATATGAGGAAATGGCCGGGGAATTGAACAGGTATTTTGTGTTAGTCTTCACAGTGGAGTATACAAATCACATGTCAGTAATTGACAAAGTGATGAAAGTAGGTGAGGATCTGGAAACAATCATAGTCACGAAAGAGGTAGTGCCAGGCAAGTTAATGGAGGTAAGGATAGACAAGTCTCCTGGCCCTGATGGAATGCATCCCAGTGTGCTAAAAGAGAAAGTGGGAGATATAGCAAATGCACTGTGGTAATTTTCTAAAATTCACTGGACTCTGTGGCAGTTCCAGCAGATTGGAAAACAGCAAATATGATACCACTGTTTAAAAAATAAAGTAGTCAAAAGATGGTGAATTATAGACCAGTTAGCTTAACTTCTGTAGTGGGGAAAATGCTTGAGTCTATTACGAAGGCATCTAGTTAGAAACTGTTCATTGGGCAGATGCAGCATGGGTTCATGAAGGGCATGTCATGCTTAACCAAATTACTGGAATCCTATGAAGACATTACGACCACAGTGGTCTACAGCAGATGTGGTGTATCTAGCTCTCCAAAAGGCATTCGATAAGGTGCCACACAAAAGACAGCTGCATAAGTTAGAGAAACAAGTGATTATGATCTTTGCATTAGCATAGATAGAAGATTGGTTAACTGACCGGAATCAAATACTGGGGATAAATGTGTGCTTTCCTGGTTAGCAATCAGTGACTACTAGTGTGTCTCAGGGGTTAATGTTGGGACTGCAATTATTCACAATTTATATAGATCATTTGGAGTTGGGGACCACGTACAGTGTATCAATGTTTGCAAATTATACTAAGATGAGTGGTAGATAAAAGTGTGCTGAGGACTGTGAAACATTGAAAAGGGACGTGGATAGTTTAAGGGAGTGGGCAAAGGTCTGACAGATGGTGTACAATATTGATAAATATGAAATCATCCATTTCGGTAGGAATGATAATAAAAAATTGAATGACTTGAATGGTCAAAAACTGCAGCATGTTAATGTACAGAGGAACCTGGTTGCCCTTGTGGTTGGATAACAGAGGGTTGGTCTTCAGGTGCAACAGGTAATTAGAAAGGCAAATGGAATTTTGTCTTTCATTGCTAAAGGGATTGAGTTTAAAAGCAGGGAGGTTATGTTGCAGCTGTACAGGGTGCTGGTGAGGCCACACCTGGAATTCTGCACGCAGTTTTGGTCTCCTTACTTGAGAAAGGATGTATTGACACTGGGGAGGAATGCAGAGGAGATTCATTAGGTTAGTTCTGGAGTTGAAGGGGTTTGACTGAGCAGACTGGGATTATATTCATTGGAGTTCAGAAGAATGAAGGGGGATCTTTTAGAAAAAATATAAAATTATGAAGGAAATAGACAGAAATAGAGAGAATGTTTCCACTAGCAGGTGAAATTAGGACAAGAGGGGCATAGCCTTAAAAGTAGAGGGAGCAGATTTAGGACTGAAATGAGAAGGAACATCTTTATCCAGAGGCTTGTGAATCTATGGAATTCCCTGTCCAGTAAAGTAGTTGAGGCTTCCTCAGTTGCGTTAGTTGTTTTTAAATGTTTTTAAAGCTAAGACAGATTATTTCTTGAGCAATAAAGAAATTAAGGGATACAGTGAGACAGTGGGCAAGTGAAGCCACAAAAAGGTCAGCCATGATCTTATTAAATGGCCGAGCAAACTCAAAGAGCCAGATGGCCTAATCCTGCTCCTAGTTCTTATATTCTTTGTAAATAAGCTGTAATGCATTCTGTAACCAGTTAACTCTACAACCATGGAAAATTATAGGAGTGGATGTTGCTTAAAGTAATTGCTGATCCAGTAGACTGCTTCATCCTTGATAATGTTAGAGTCTTGAGTAGATTGTTGTTGCACCTAGCCAGGCAACACATCGGTATTTCATCATATTCCTTCCTTAGGTGTTGTTGATAAAGTGGGCTGGAGAGTTAAGAATGTCCAAATTGACTTGTTCTAGTAGCCGTGACGTTGATGTCTATTTTTCAGTTGTGTTTCTGTTCAATGCTGGAAATTATGGTAATCCCCAATTTTCAGAGATCAGCCTGACTTTCAGTAGTCATTACCTGACATCAATGCAGCATGAATGATATTTATCAACAAAAACACAAGCTTGTAAGCTACAGGTCTTACTTCAACACATGACATTTGCAAAAGTAAAAAGTACTTTGTTCTTTGAAACACAGTTGATGCTAAAAAGATGTTTTTAATATTAAAATATCTTGAGATTCACCTGATCTTTTTTAATTGCCTCTAATCATTCAGGTCTTATTCTAAAGACATCTGCAGATATGCATTGTGATTTAATGTCATTTATTCTGAAGGCTCTTTCTTTCATGTACTGGGTGGCCTATAATTTTTCTGGCAGTTACTATGTATTTTATGTGTGCTGAATGCTTTGCATAGAGTTGCAAACACTGAACAAATCTGGGGTGGAGCAAGTAAGGTGTTGAGGACATTATAACCAATGATAAATCACGACATGCGCAGTTCATTGGTTCAAATGTTGTAAATTCAGGGTAGGTTATCAAAAGTTGTAGGTTTTTTTTAGAGCTACACTGAACTTAAAGCTATTAGTGATTCCTGGCATGGGGTGTTCAACTACTGGAAAAATCCAAAGAGCTCAAGTGATCTTTGTGAGGGAGAAGAGAAGCAGGACTTGAGAGGTGAGAACATTTCAGATACGAACTGCTCAAAAACAAACTAAAAAATGGCAGGAGGTTTGGTTTGGTGAAGGCAGGAGGGACAATATTCAGGAGGCATCCTGGCCTTATTGAGTCAGGCATGAATATGAAATATGGGAGGGAGAATGATAGTGAAGGCTCACTGTTATAAAAATGCTGCAATTTTTATGGGGCTGACTTTTGTGCGCAAAACAAAACATAGCTAAGCTTGTGATTTATTTGTAAGAAGGTTATCTGGCCTGCACTTATCATATAGGAGAAAGTGAGTACTGCAGATGCTAGCGATCAGAGTCAAAGAGTCTAGCACTGGAAAAGTACAGTAGGTCAGGCAGCCTTTGAGGAGCAGGTGAATCGACATTTTGGGTACCAGCCTTTCATCATTCCTGATGAAGGGCTTATGCCTGAAACGTTGACTTTCCTGCTCCTCAGACATTGCCTGACTTGCTGTGCTTTCCCAGCACCACACCTTTTGACTCTGCACTTGTCACGTGGCCAATTGTATTCTGTGGTCTTTTGTTTTGGGGTAAATTGATGACTAACAATTACTGAGAAAATTCAATTTGTTCACAAACGTTTTACATATGCTGAATGATAGAAGAAGTATGACAGCAAAGAAACTTTGAGACTGAGTTACTCATCCGTTATTGATCTGCAGACACCAGTACGTGTCCTACAATGACAGTCAGAAACCTTTAGTTAGTTAAAATTATTAAAATGCTACAGCCAGTCATGGTGACAATGAAAATCTCAGGTCGTCATAATATAACATTGGGCTCACAAAAGTTTTTTAATGAAGGAAATCTGTTGGTCTTACCCAGCCTGCCTGCTATGCGACTCTAAACACTCTGCAAAATGGCTGACTTGTAAATCACCTCTGCATGAGCCTGGCATGTTCCTTAGCTACATTCAAGAAGGTGACTGACCAGCACCTTTGTGAAAATAAGTAGGGATTGGCAATAAATGGTAACATTGCTAATCATGTCCAGATACTGTAGATGAATTCCAAAATAAAATAGTTGGGAAGAAACAGAGGACCTTCTAAGAGGCTAAGGTAGAAACTAGTACCAGGAAATTGTGGATAGGAAAGCTTTGGGCATGTTGTAGAAACCCAGCTGGGAAGCTGCTAGCATGACCTGATTGGGTCTGTTAATGCATCTAGTCCACACCATGTGATTTGCTTAAGATGCTTTCTAAATTAGTCAAGCAAGTCCCTCCAAAGAGGATCCACTTTGTTCATCACATTGAAAATGAATATTAAATGAGTACTACCACAGTGCAAAAACAAACAGACAAATGTCAGTGAAGAAGACATTAACTAATGGTTCTATAATCGTAGTATAGATAAAAATGCATATGACAAGTACTTTAAGAATATTATGCAGTAGTTGGCAGCTGAATTAGATTCATTTAATGACTGAAAGGATTACATGTAAAATAACTATGAGCAACCTCAATCTGTTTTAGACAACAGAATAGAGTCATAATTTTGTTAAGGCTTCATGTACATCACACTTAGAGAAGCCATTGGATCCGTTGGCTTGCTAAATTGTGCAATTAGGCTACATTTCTATTCACAAGTTAGGAAT
Source organism: Hemiscyllium ocellatum (assembly GCF_020745735.1). Lineage (NCBI taxonomy): Eukaryota > Metazoa > Chordata > Chondrichthyes > Orectolobiformes > Hemiscylliidae > Hemiscyllium > Hemiscyllium ocellatum. Next base: position 30,650,247 of record NC_083421.1, on the reverse strand, counting down.
AACAGCAGCCCATTCAATCTGAGAAGCCTGCCCTAACATTATCATTCCATCATCGTGTTACACATTGGCACCAATGATATAGCCAGGAAAAGGATCGAGGATATAAAAAGTGATTTCAGGGAGTTAGGGTGGAAGCTGCAGAGCAGGATGAACAGTGTAGTGTTCTCAGGTTTACTACTGGTGCCATGAGATAGCGAGGCGAGGAACAGGGAGTGGGCGCAGCTTAACACGTGGCTGCGTAGCTGGTGTAGGAGGGAGGGCTTCAAATATGTAGATAATTGGGATGCCTTCTGGGGAAGGTGGGACCTGTACATGAAGGACGGGTTGCACCTGAACTGGAAGGGGACCAATGTCCTGGGTGGAAGGTTTGCTCGAGTGGTTCAGGAGGGTTTAAACTAATATAGCAAGGGGGTGGGAACCTGAGCTATATACCGGTGGTGAGAGTTGATGGAGATGAGGCAATAGCAAAAGGTAGTGCAGCCAGTGGAAGGAATTTCCTGGCAAAGAACCGAGCGATCAGTTAAAGTGTGTTTGCTTTAATGCAAGGAGTATCAGGAATAAAAGTGATGAGTTTAGAGCATGGATCAGTACCTGGTGCTATGATGTTGTGGCCATAACAGAGACATGGGTTTCTCAGGGGCAGGAATGGTTGCTGGATGTTCCAGGGTTTAGAACATTTAAAAGGAATAGGGAGTTGGGGTTTGGGGGGGGGGGTTGGAGACAAGGGGGTGTAGCACCACTAATCAGAGAGGGTATCACAGCTACAGAAGTTACTATTGTCGAAGAGGTTCTGCCTACTGAGTCAGTATGGGTGGAAATTAGGAACAATGAGGGAGCAGTCACCTCATTAGGGGTTTACTACAGGCCCCCCAATAGCAGCAGGGAGATTGAAGAAAGCATAGGTCAGCAGATTTTGGAAATGTGTAAATATAGTAGGGTTGTTGTAATGGGTGACTTTAACTTTCCCAATATTGATTGGAACCTCCTTCGAGCAGATGGTTTGGAAGGAGCTGTTTTTGTAAGGTGCATTCAGGAGGGTTTCCTAACTCAGTACGTTGACAGGCCAACGAGGGGAGAGGCCATTTTGGATTTGGTGCTCGGCATTGAGCCGGGGCAGGTGTCAGATCTTGCGGTGGGAGAGCATTTTGGTGGTAGTGACCACAACTGCCTCACATTCTACATAGTTATGGAGAAGGAGAGAAGCAGGCACAATGAGAGGGTATTTAATTGGGGGAAAGGAAATTATGAGACGTGAGTTGGGAAGCATGGACAGAGAACAATTGTTCCATGGAAAGGGCACTATAGACATGTGGAGACTGTTTAAGGAACAGTTGTTGCGAGTGATGCACAAATGTGTTCCTCTGAGACAGGCAAGAAGGGGTAAGATAAAGGAACCTTGGATGACAATCGCGGAGGAGCTTCTCATCAAAAGAAAAAAGGCTGTGTATGTAAGGTGGAGGAAGCAAGGTTCTTGCTCAGCTCTAGAGGATTACAGGCAGGCGAGGAACGAGCTCAAAAATGGTCTGAGGAGAGCCGGGAGGGGGCACGAAAAAGGCTTGGCAGGAAGGATTAGGGAGAATCCAAAGGTATTTTACACATATGTGAGGAATAAGAGAATGATCAAAGAAAGAGTAGGGCCAATCAGGGATAGCCTCGGGAACTTGTGTATCGAGTCTATGGAGGTAAGGGAAGACCTAAATGAGTTTTTTTTGCTTCTGTCTTTACTAAAGAAAAGGACCTTGTAGTGAATGAAACCATTGAGGAGCAGGTAAGCATGCTGGAATGGATAGAGATTGAGGAAGCTGAGGTGCTGAAAATTTTGACAAACATTAAGATAGACAAGTCACCAGGGCCAGACCAGATTTGTCCTCGGCTGCTTTGGGAAGTGGGAAATGCGATTGCTTCACCACTTGTGAAGATCTTTGCATCCTCGCTCTCCACAGGAGTCGTACCTGAGGACTGGAGAGAGGCAAATGTAATTCCTCTCTTCAAGAAAGGAAATAGGGAAATCCCGGCAATTACAGACCAGTAAGTCTTACCCTGTCATCTGCAAGGTTTTTATCTCTGAAAGTTGCTACCCAGGTAAATAGTGCTGTGAGGAAGGCATATGGTGTACTGGGCTTTATTGGCAGAGGAATTGAGTTCCGGAGTCCTGAGGTCATGTTGCAGTTGTATAAGACTCTGGTGAGGCCTCATCTGGAGTATTGTGTGCAGTTTTGGTCGCCATACTATAGGAAGGATGTGGAAGCTTTAGAACGAGTGCAGAGGAGGTTTACCAGGATGTTGCCTGGAATGGTAGGAAAATCTTATGAGGAAAGGCTGAGGCACTTGGGGCTGTTCTCATTGGAGAAGAGAAGGTTTAGGGGAGATCTGATAGAAGTGTATAAGATGATTAGGGGTTTAGATAGGGTAGATACTAAGAACCTTTTACCGCTAATGGAGTCAGGTGTTACTAGGGGACATAGCTTTAAATTAAGGGGTGGTAGGTATAGGACAGATGTTAGGGGTAGATTCTTCACACAGCGGGTTGTGAGTTCATGGAATGCCCTGCCCGTATCAGTGGTGAACTCTCCTTCTTTATGGTCATTTAAGCGGGCATTGGATAGGCATTTGGAAGTTATTGGGCTAGTATAGGTTAGGTAGGATTCGGTCGGCGCAACATCGAGGGCCGAAGGGCCTGTACTGCGCTGTATCCTTCTATGTTCTAAGGTGTTAGAAAGGATTCTGAGGGATAGGATTTATGACCATCTGGAAGAGCATGGCTTGATTAAATGCAGTCAGCAAGGCTTAGTGAGGGAAAGGTCATGCCTCACAAATCTTATTGAGTACTTTGAGGATGTTACTAGGCAAGTTGATGAGTGTCGAGGTGGTGGATGTGGTGTATCTAGACTTCAGCAAGGCATTTGATAAGGTTCCCCTTGGTAGGCTCATTCAGAAGGTCAGGAGGAATGGCATACAGGGAAATTTAGCTGTCTGGATACAGAATTGGCTGGTTGACAGAAGACAGCGAGTGGTAGTGGAAGGAAAGTATTCTGCCTGGAAGTCAGTGATGAGTGGTGTTCCACAGGGCTCTGTTCTTGGGCCTCTACTCTTTGTAATTTTTATTAATGACTTGGATGAGGAGATTGAAGGATGGGTTAGCAAGTTTGCAGATGACACAAAGATTGGATGTGTCATTGACAGTATAGAGGACTGTTGTAGGCTGCAGCGTGACATTGACAGGATGCACAGATGGGCTGAGAGGTGGCAGATGGAATTCAACCTGGATAAATGCAAAGTGATGCATTTTGGAAGGTCGAATTTGAAGGTTGAGTACAGGATTAAAGAGGATTCTTGGCAGTGGGGAGGAACAGTGGGATCTTGGTGTGCAGGTACATAGATCCCTTAAAATTGCCATCCAAGTGGACAGGGTTGTTAAGAAAGCATATGGTGTTTTGGCTTTCATTAACAGGGGGATTGAGTTTAAGAGCCGTGAGATCTTGTTGCAGGTCTATAAAACTTTGGTTAGACCGCACTTGCAATACTGTGTCTAGTTCTGGTTGCCCTATTATAGGAAAGATGTGGATGCTTTGGAGAGGGTTCAGAGGTGGTTTACCAAGATGCTGCCTGGAATGGATGGCTTATCTTACGAAGAGAGGTTGACTGGGCTTGGACTTTTGTCATTGGAAAAAAGAAGGAAGAGAGGGGACCTAATTGAGGTGTGCAAGATAATGAGAGGCATAGATAAAGTTGATAGCCAGAGACTTTTTCCCAAGGCAGAAATTGTTAACGCGAGGGGTCATAGTTTTAAGCTGTTTGGCAGAAAGTATAGAGGGGATGTCAGAGGCGGGTTCTTTACGCAGAGAGTTGTGGGAGTATGGAATGTGTTGCCAGCAGCAGTTGTGGAAGCGAGGTCATTGGGGATATTTAAGAGATTGTTGGACATGCATATGGTCACAGAAATTTGAGGGTTCATACATTAGGTTTACCTTACATGAGGATCAATGGTCGGCACAACATCATGGGCTGAAGTGCCTGTTCTGTGCTGTACTGTTCTATGTTCTATGTTCTATCACTTTCCCACATTACCTCCATATTCCTAATGACATTAGTCTCCAGAGCCTTGAACATTTTGGTATTCATTCATGAGGTGTGGGCATCACTGGCAAGGCTGTCTATCAATAAATAGCCCAGGGCTTTAAGACAGTCAACTATATTGCTATTGGCCTGAATGTACTTCAGACCAAGTGAGGATGGCAGATTTATTTCCCTAAGGGACATTAATGAATTGGATGGGTTTATTTCATGATCATTGTTGATGGTACATGGTCGCCTTAAGCTAGCCTTCTATTCCAGATTTTTAGGGAATTCAGATTTCATCATCAGTGAAGGTGGGATTTGAACCCGTGTCTCCAAAACAGATTTGTCTGGGGCTCTTGGTTTTAGTCAATGTTGAAAAATTGAGCATTCTCGGTCCTCTTGAGTGGTAAACTCTTAAAATTCACCAACCTTCATGTAGAAATTCCTCCTCATCTCAGTCTTAAATGGCTTATCCTTTAACCTGATATTACATCCTCCAATTCCAGAATCACCAGCCATGGAAAATATCCTATCTACATCCACCTTGTCGAGTCCTGTAAGAATTTTCTAACTTTAAATAAGTCCACCTCTCATTCTTTGAAACTCTAGGGAATACAAGCCCAGTTCATTCAATGTCTGCTCCTGTAGCAATCCTCAGTTGCACACCCTCTGTGGCAAGTATATTCTTCCTTAGATAAGGAGAAGATGATTGTACACAATACCCCGGGTGAGGTCTCACTTAGGATCTACACAACTGCAGCAAGATATCTTTACCTTTCTACTAATATCGACTTAACTTAAGTGACACATATTGCTTGTTGGATGTAGGTTCCTCGCCAAGCTGGAAGGTTCATTTCGAGACGTTTCGTCACCCTACTAGGTAGCATCTTCAGTGGGCCTCCAGGTGAAGCACTGTTGATAATTCCTGCTTTCTATTTGTATGCCTGCGTTTCTTTGGGTTGGTGATGTCATTTCCTGTGGTGATGTCATTTTCTATGCTTTTTCTCAGGGGGTGGTAATGAGGTCTAACTCGATGCATTTGTTGATAGAGTTCCGATTGGAATGCCATGCTTCTAGGAATTCTCGTGCATGTCTCTAGGATGGATTTGTTGGCCCAGTCGAAATGGTGTCCTTCCTTATCTGTATGTAAGGGTACTAGTGAGAGAGGATTATATTGTTTTGTGGTTAGTTGATGTTCATGTATCCTGGTGGCTAGTTTTCTGCCTGTTTGTCCAATGTAGTGTTTGTTACATTTCTTGCATGATATTTTGCAAATGACACTAGTTTTGCGTGTTGTCTGTATTGGATCTTTCAAGTTCATTAGCTGCTGTTTTAGTGTTTTGGTGGGTTTGTGGGCTACCATGGTGCCAAGGGGTCTGAGTAGTCTGGCAGTCATTCTCAAGATGTCTTTGATGTTGAGGAGACTGGCTAGGGTTTCTGGATATGTTTTGTCTGCTTGTTTGGGTTTGTTGCTGAGAAATCTGCGGACGGTGTTCATTGGGTATCCTTTCTTTTTGAATACACTGTATAGATGATTTTCCTCTGCTCTGCATAGTTCCTCTGTGCTGCAGTGTATGTTGGCTCATTGAAATAATGTTCTGATGCAGCTTTGTTTGTGGATGCTGGAGTGATTGCTTCTGTAGTTCAGTATTTGGTCCGTATGTGTTGTTTTCCTGGTAGATGCTGGTTTGAAGTTCCCCATTGGCTGTTCGCTCTACTGTGACATCTAGGAATGGCAATTTGTTATTGTTTTCCTCCTCTTGCTGCACCTGCATGTTAGCTTTCAGACATGGACAAAGAGATTCCTTTGAACACCAGCATTTACCAACCTCTCAACTTTGAAAAAATAATATGCCTTTCTGTTTTTTTCCTGCTAAACTGAACAATTTCACACGTACTGTATTACATTAATGTGCCATGTTCTAGCACACTCACCTAGCTTGTTAGGTCCTCTTGAAGCCTCCTGTCACCCTTCTCACAACTTATGTTCCAACTCATTTTGGAGTCATCAGCAAATTTGGAAACATGACAAGTGGTCCCAATACACAAATTCCTTGTATAAATTGTGAACAGTTCTGAGCTAGCCCTAAGACTCACACTGAAGAATAACAGTCTGCGAACGGTCCAGTTATTCCTGTTAACTGCTTTCTGCTTTTTAACCAATTCCAAATCCATACAATCTAATTATATTTACTAATCTCCTGCTTAGGACCTTATGAAAGACTTCCAAAGATCCAAATGCATCTTATTTACTGGTTCTCCTTTGTCTATGTTGACAAACACGAATACCTTCCATGTTCATAGAATCCATATAGTGTGGAAACAAGCCATCTGGCCCATCAAGTCAATACTGACCCTTTAAAGACTAACCGACCCAGTTGCCTTCCCTTACCCTATTACTCTACATTTCCCCTGACTTATGAACCTAACCTATGCACCCCTGAACACTGCGGGTAATTTAGCATGGCCAGTTCACCTAACCTACACATCTCTGGACTATGGAGGAAACCAGAGCACCTGGAGGAAACCCACGCAGACACAGGGAGAATATGCAAACTCCATACAGATGGTCACCCAAGGCTAGAATTAAACACAGCTTATCAATGCTGTGAGGCAGCAGTGCTAACCACTGAGCCACCATACCACCCAAAGTTGACTTTGCCCAATTTTGCCATTCTTTTGTAAGAGTTTGATTGCCAGAAAGTAAGACTAAACTTGCTATACCATGGAAAAGGAACACAAGGGACCATTCACTGAGTGGCTACATTACTATTAAACCCTGTTCCTTGTTCTATGCACATTCTTTGCTATGTTCTTAATTGTCAGATAGAAAAATCTGGAGAATTAATTCCCAATTCCCTTCCACCCAATCCCAAAAGCACAAATGCAAAACTTACAAAATACATCTGCACTTCTGCACTTCAGCTTAGTTATTCAAAAAGGATGGTAGCTTTTCACAGTTGACATTTCCAGAGGTGAAGCTGCTTGGGGCCTTTTGTGTTCAATGGAGTATTTAACCTTCTCTGAATACTCATCCCTCCAACCTTCAGTCCCATTTGGTGATAATAAAGTACAGCCACAGGATATTGCTGATCAGTCAAGCCAAGCAGATCATAATTCATCCAAGACAGAAAGTGCATGTGCTTATGATGCATGATGACTGATGTGTCCATGCCCAACTCTCCTCTGAAATTAATGAGAGTCCCCAAAGGGCAAAATTCTGTAACAAACTGAAGTAGTTCTTACCACTGCAAAAGTTGAACAAATTGATCTTTCTGAATGAATTAGCCAACTTTGCGAGGTATTGTGGCCATTTAATGCCACAAGGCCTTTTGGAAACAGATATAATATATACATTTTGTCACAGAAAGAAAAATTGGATCTCCAGTGAGCTTTCATATGGGACTTGGACTAGAGCTGGCCTGAGCCATAAATTGATTCTGACATTGGAAAAGGTTAATTAAATAAGAGGTATTCATATTGCATTTGTGCTTGTTCCCACACATTTTAGATTGAAATAACAAATATACTTTCAGAAAATAAATAATCTTGTTCCGAATTATATTTTAAAACAAATCTCCTACCAGTATGCATTAATCTTAACTGTCCTTTGCACCTGCACAGCAAGCCACCCGAGTTACGACAGTGAGATGGACAGGTATGACCAGCAAGTTCTACATGATGAGAAATAAGCTTGATATTACCTGAGAAATCATACCTCATGCAAAGTAAAAAATTCAAATATTTTCCTGAAATCGCAATTTAAACCACAATTTGTTCCTGGAACTCTTTGAGCATTTATACTTTTCCCTCAGTGAAGCTAAATATTCTGATGGAAGACTGAAGTCTGTTGTGCTGCAGAATGACAATGATTTGATTACAATGCTTGGTACCTTGTTTTCAAAAGGATTCAAGGGAAAAGAGGAGATCAAGAAATGAAAATGCTCAACATTAAACAAGTTTGATACATTACTGGAAAATAAGAAAAAAAAGGGAAATTGTCTCTTGTATACAATCTGAATCCTTCTGATATGATTAACATCAAAGCACAACAATAAAACAAACTACATTGTAATTTAAAATGAATGCATCTTTAAACTTGACAAGAAAGATGATTATATTGCTAGTAAACTCAATAGTGACAAATTATCAAAATGTGAGAATCTCTCATAGGCCTCTGACATTACCCTTGTGGCAAAATAAAGAGAATAAGTAATATCTGAAAGAATGGATGCAAATCAGCAAGACTAAACGACATGCAAGCTTTGGTGAATATACATATATAAGGTCCAATTCCATATTTCATGAAGAAAGAGAATAATTTGCTTTTCCATCCATTATAATAAAATATCAATGAATTTGTAGGAATACAAAGCTTTGAAACATCTGAGTTGAGAGAATATATTAGCTGCCCACTAAACTGATATTCCATCATTATTTATTAATAATAATTATTAAAAGGGGTTTACTTCCACAGTGTTAGGAAAATGAAAGTGAATGTTGAGAATCTCAGAGAAGATAGAGATACAGAGCAGCTATATTTGATATTGCTATCGGTTTCCCTTCAATATCAAAAATGATCATTTCCTGCCTACGTAAAGTAATCTACTGTGCTTTCTCATGTAACTGTGGAGCCCATTTGCAAGGCTTTTCACAGTATAAGCAAGGATGAATTGTCTCATTTTATTCAGACTACTTAGTATTACAAAAAAGGGAGGAATGTTACATTTAAATTCCAATTCTTCTCTTTTGCTGTGCTTTGCATTGCGCTTTAACAAACAAGAGGTGCCTGTGTCAGTATGTGTGTACGTGTGTGTGTGTGTGTGTGTGTACGTGTGTGTGTGTGTGTGTGTGTGTACGTGTGTGTGTGTGTGTGTTTTAATGACCAGAGTGTCTGGTCAATTTAAATAAAACTAGCAAGCTTTTCTAGGCTATTATTTATTCGCACATTCAACTTGGAAGTCTGAACTACGTCAATTATACCTACACTTACAAGGAAAGCATAGGTAAAGAAAATAGTATACTTTCACAAGTTGTGAACAAAACGAATAATTCATAGTTCAGTATTCAGCTCCTGGGAGAAGATCTATTATTACAAGACCAATATAGAAAAGATTTTTTCCACTCCTGATTTGTAGTTTGGATGGGTTTAAACAGCTTAAACTGGGTATCAGCATTCCTGCAGAATTTCCTCAGGGTTAGACATTTGTAGTTTTTATACCATAGAGCCCAATTTGGACTTGGACAGAGGGACATGGAATTTTGGAGTTGGGTTGGGAGGCTCTTCCAAAATGGATAGCCTCCGAATTCTTAACGACAAAGATGACACAGCTTTTTGATGCAGCCCGTAATCTCATTCATTTTCTTGAGACTGCACAGGTCTTCCTGGATCCAGACATAAAAAACTCAATTTTCAGCCAATTTCAGTCAAGAGACCAATAACTAGTTTTGTCCACTGTAAATGGTACATTGCTATACAATAGAAATAATGGATGAGTCCTTCACACTTCTTCAGCATTGATTGAGTTCTGCTTAGCTTTCACCATGTGGGAATCCCAAAACAGAATAAAGGATGCTGGACTTGATTGAGTAACTTTCCAAATAACAGATGTAAATTTCCCAGGTCTTGGTGTGTCTATGCAAGGGAGAGGCTCCATGCATAATTACTCAATAAATAGCCTTACAGAGGTTTGGGGCAAAACATTCAGAAGTTACTAGAGCTTGGTAGCCATTTTAAGCAGTCTTGTCGTGTCAATTTCAAAGTAATCAAGCACAGTTCCAGAAGCTTCCGTTTGAAGCAATTATAAATGGGCATGATATTGATCTTTCGATCCTGTCTTTTGCCCAAAGTTTGCTGTTCAAAAAAAGCATTAAACAATGACACTACTTGTCATTGTTCACCAACTGGCCTTTTTTTTTAGCATTTTTGTCACAGTTGGAGTTGGATACGTGACATTTTCTGATGTTCTGTCTTCACAGAGTCCCCAAACCTGAATCTTGGTCTATTTTAAAGCTGATGCCCAAATTTAGCAAATTGTGTTGTAACTTTGTTTCTTGATTTCTTCAACAGCCATTTGTGTAACGGAGAACTTACTCTAGCAATTTTATTTACTCCCATGATATTTCTGGAGATTGTATCTGAGGTGAAGATGTTATAGAACATAGAAAAGTACAGCGCAGAACAGGCCCTTTGGCCCATGATGTTGTGCTGAGATTTAATTCTAATGTAAAATATAGTAACTTAATCTATGCACCCCCTCAACTTACTGCTATCCATGTGCATGTCCAACAGTCGCTTAAATGTCCCCAATGATTCTGCTTCTACCACCACAGCTGGCAACGCATTTCATGCATTCGCAACTCTCTCCATGGCCTTCAGTGTTAGGTCATTGGTAATTGCAGTAGGTGGGGTAGCATAACAGCCTGATGATGTCTGATGGAGTATCTCTATCTTCCTTAAGCTGAAAGTAAGCCCATGATTATCAGGCTCCTTTAAAAACAGTTTATTGTTCTTTGAACACACATTCACATTGTGACATGGCCGCAGACATTACCAAACCACAATCCCTGGCGCGTTATCCCTGATACTTTGAGAATGCCAATGATTTCAGGTTGAAGGGATTACAACTTTCCTGAAGGAGATGTATATGTCATCAGCTATTCCGTCAAGTGCCTCAGACAGTATGACAGTGAAGAAAACACTGAAGAGTGCAGGGGCCATGACACAGCCCTAAAGTGGCATTTGACAACTCTCCTGTCCATCAGGTGAGATTCCCCAAGGCTGAGAGTTAGAGTAATAAGGAAGACTACACTTATTCTTCAGGATGTTGTGGAATTGTCTCATTTTATTTTGTTTTGCATATACTTGATGTTCTTTGGGGGTTTTTTTGGCCAATACATTGCATGTTGCAATCAAGCAATGTATTGACACTGAAAATACTTAAAAAAGCCATGAAGCAATGAATAATTCATATGGTGTGCTTGAAGTGTTTTAAGCAAAACAAATCTGTTGTTTATTCATCCAATGAATATCCAATAGTTCAATTAAGGTGTTCTTTACAATTTGGCAAATATTTATACGAGGTAGATAAATTTCTGAAGAATGTAGTCTTGTAGTCATAAGTGAGGATTTGGTTTCACAGGAAATCAGAAAAGGAAAATTTTGCTACAAATCACTGCCAGGCATTGACAGATAGAAATGGTGCCAAGCTGTTATATATGAGAAAAAGATTTTAATGCACTCTTCACTAGGGCAAATGGGTTTTCAACCCAGATATTCTGACCCAGAAATAGGGAGGGGCCATTGTGCCACAGAACTGGTTCATGACATACCACTATATTGTTTCTGCAGCTTTTATGATTCAGATAAAAATAGATTGACAGAGAACCACAGAAGTCTATCACTTAACATACTTACAAACGTGAATTGACAAATACATCAGCTAGAACCCAGCAACCACCTGTTGTGACAGGTGGGACATGAATTTGGAGTTTCTGCTTCAGAGGCAAGGACACTACTATTGCACTGCAAAACCCTTTCTGCTGATATGTTTATGAGCAAAAATAAGTTCCCAGTACGTCATCACTGTACATATACATGGCTATTGCCTGAAGTGCAAAATTGTTGAGTTTAAAATGATATTATTTTCCCTATAAGCAAAATGGGCACTTTACTGAACTGATGACATGAGTGTCATTGATCAAATGGCATCAATTGCCCATAATTTCTGAAAGATTTGACCATCAGTTACCAGAGTGCAAAAGCTTATATCATTCTCCTGGAGTGTGACACTTCTTGTATTGTAAGAATATTCCAGTCAAGTCAACACAAAAGGATTAGGATTCAAGATGTCCAACTCAACAATTCTGAACAAAGAAGTTCATGGATACCTGTCATGGTTTGATTGATCCTCATGATTCCAATTATCTGCTCCAAAACACAATAAATAGGTTGTGGCCAGTTCATCAGCTAAGTGGTTATATCTACAACCCAAGTGGGAATGAGAGACTCACGATGGGTGTATTGCCTTCCAAATGCCAGGGTTCATAATGTCTCAGATCGTGTTTTCAGGATCGTTGAGGGGGAGGGGGAGCAGCTCCGAGTCGTGGTCCACATAGGCACCAACGACATAGGTAGGAAAAGGGATTGGGATTTAAGTCAGAAATTCAGGGAGCAAGGGTGGAAGCTTGGAGCTAGAACAAACAGAGTTGTTATCTCTGGTTTGTTACCCATGTGCGGTGAGGAAAAGAGAGAGAGGAATTGAACACATGGCTACAGGGATAGTGCAGGAGGGAGGGTTTCAGATACCTGGACTCATTCTGGGGTAGGTGGGACCTCGACAAACAGGATGATGTACACATGAACCAGAGGGGTGCCAATATCCTTGGGTGGGGGAGGTGAAGTTTGCTAATGCTCTTCGGGCAGGTTTAAACTAATTCAGCAGGGGAATAGGTACCTAAATTATAGTCCCTGTGTCCAGGAGATTGAGAGTACTGAGGTAAGAAATATGGTTTCAAGGTCACAAGAGTGCACCGGCAAGCAGGAAGGTGGCTTGAAATGTGTTTACTTCAACATCAGGAGCATGCAGAATAAGGTGGTGAACTTGCAGCATAGGTTGATACCAGGGACTTCAATGTTGTGGCCATTTCGGAGACATGGATAGAGCAGAGACAGCAATGGTTGTTGCAGGTTCTGGGATTTAGATGCTTCAGTAAGAACAGAGAAGATGGTAAGAGAGGGGGAGGTGTGGCATTGTTAGTCAAGGACAGTATTATGGTGGCAGAAAGGACATTTGGTAGGAAGGGGTGAGGTTAGAAATAGGAAAGGAGAGGTCACCCTATTAGGAGTTTTCTATGGCCTTCAAATAATTCCAGTGATGTAGAGGAAAGGATTACAAAGATGATTCTAAATAGGAGCAAGAGTAACAGAGTAGTTGTTATGAGAGACTTTAACTTTCCAAATATTGACTAGAAATATTATAGCTTGAGTATCTTAGATGGATCTGTTTATGTCCAATGTTTCCTGACACACTGTGTAGATAGGCCAACAAGAGGCAAAGCCACATTGGATTCAGCACTGGGTAATATACCCAGTCGGGTGTTAGCTTTGGAGGTAGTTGAGCACTTTGGTGATAGTGACCACAATTCAATTATGTTTACATTAGCGATGGAAAGAGTGAGGTATATACTGCAGGGCAAGAGATAAAACTGGGGAAAGTGCAATTATGACGTGGCTAGGCAAGATTAAGGAGGCATAGGATGGGGAAAGAAACTGCAGGTTATGACACAATTGCAATGTGGAGCTTATTCAAGGAACAGCGACTGCATGTCTTTGATAAGAAAATATCTGTCAGGCAGGGAGGAAGTGATCGAGCAAGGGACCTGTGGCTTGCTAAAGAAGTTAAATCTCTTGTCAAGAGGAAGAAGAAGGCCTATGTTAGAAAGAGATGTGAAGACTCAATTAGAGCGCTTCAGATTTACAAACCAGAAAAGACATAAAGAGAAAACTAAGAAGACCCAGAAGGGAACATGAGAAGTCATTGCGGAAAGGATCAAGGAAAACCCCAATACTTTTGGTAAGTATATCAGGAATAAAAGAGTGATTAGAGTAAGATTAGGGCAATCAATGACAGTACTGGGAAGTTGTGCATGGAGTCTGAGAAGATAGGGAAATGCGAAATGAATATTTTTCTTTGGTATCCTCACTGAAAAAAAAAGTGTTGTCAAGGAGAATACTGAGATACAGGCTACTAGAGTGGATGGGATGGAGGTTCACAAGTAGGAGGTGTTAGCAATTCTGGAAATAGCTAAAATAGATACGTCCCCTGGACTGAATGGGATTTATACGAGGATTCTCTGGGAAGCCAGGGAAGAGATTGCTGAGCTTTGGATTTGATGTTTATGTTTTGTCTGCAGGAATAGTGCTAGAAGAGTGGAGGATAGCAAATATTGTCCCTTCGTTCAAGATGGGAAGTAGGGATAGTCTTGATTAATTATAGACCAGTAAGCCTTACTTTGGTTGTGGGTGAAGTGTTGGAAAAAGTTATAAGGTATTGGATTTATAATCATCTAGAAAGAATAAGTTAATTAGGGTTAGTCAACATGGTTTTGTGAAGGGTAGGTTGTGTCTCCCAAACCTCGTTGAGTTTTTTTGAGAAGGTGACCAAACAGATGATTAGATTAGATTAGACTTACAGTGTGGAAACAGGCCCTTCGGCCCAACAAGTCCACACCGACCCGCCGAAGCGCAACCCACCCATACCCCTAACCTAACACTACGGGCAATTTAGCTTGGCCAATTCACCTGACCCGCACATCTTTGGACTGTGGGAGGAAACCGGAGCACCCGGAGGAAACCCACGCAGACACGGGGAGAACGTGCAAACTCCACACAGTCAGTCGCCTGAGTCGGGAATTGAACCCGGGTCTACAGGCGCTGTGAGGCAGCAGTGCTAACCACTGTGCCACCATGCTGGATGAGGATAAAGCAGTTGATGTGATGTATATGGATTTCTGTCAGAAATTTGATAAGGTTCCCAATGGTAGGTTATTGCACAAAATACGGAGGCATGGGATTGAGGGTAGTTGGTGGTTTGGATCAGACATTGACTAGCTGAAAGAAGACAGAGGGTGGTGATTGATGGGAAACTTTCATCCTGGAGTTCAGTTTCTAGATGGGGTATCTCAAGGATCTGTTTTGGGTCCACTATCGTTTTTCATTTATATAAATGACCTGGATGAGGGCATAGAAGGTTGGGTTAGTAAATTTGTGGATGACACTAAGGTTGGTGGAGTTGTGGACAGTGCCAAAGGATGTTGCAGGTTACAGAGGGACATAGATGAGCTGCAGAGCTGAGCTGAGAGATGGCAAATAGAGTTTAATGTGAAAAGGTATGAGGTGATTCACTTTGAAAAGAGTAACAGGAATAAAGAGTAATGGGCTGGTGGTAAGATTCTTGGTAGCGTAGATGAGCAGAGAAATCTCAGTGTCCATGTACATGGATCTCTGAAAGTTGACACCCATTTTGACAGGGTTGTTAAGAAGGCATATGGTGTGTCATCTTTTATTGGTAAAGGGATTGAGTTTCGGAGCCACGAGGTCATGTTGCAGCTGTAAAAACCTTCGGTGCTGCCGCACTTGGAGTATTGCATACAGTTCTGTTCACCACTTTTTAGGAAGGATGTGGAAGCTTTGGAAAGGGTTCAGAGGTGATTTACAAAATGTTGCCTGGAATGGAGGGAACGTCTTATGAGGAAAGTTTGAGAGACTTGCAGCTGTTTTCATCAGAGAGAAGAAAGTTGAGATGTGACTTTATTGAGTCAGATAAGATAATTAGAGGGTTGAATAGAATGGACAGTGAGAGTCTTTTTCATTGAATGGTGCTGGCTAGCATGAGGGGACATAGCTTTAAAATGAAGGGTGATTGATACAGGACAGATGTGAGAGGTAAATTCTTTACTCAGAGTGTAGTAGGGGTGTGGAATATCATGCCTGCAACGGTAGTAGTCTTGTCAACTTTAAGGGCATTTAAATAGTTATTGGATAAACATATGGATGAAAATGGAAAAGTGTAGGATAGATGGGCTTCAGAAAGGTTCCACACATCAGTGCGAAAAGGCCTGTACTGCACTGTAATATTCTATGTTCTAAGTCACATTGAGTAGGAACAAAAT
The DNA here is from genome assembly GCF_020745735.1 of Hemiscyllium ocellatum. Taxonomy (NCBI): domain Eukaryota; kingdom Metazoa; phylum Chordata; class Chondrichthyes; order Orectolobiformes; family Hemiscylliidae; genus Hemiscyllium; species Hemiscyllium ocellatum. The sequence continues at coordinate 30,634,515 of NC_083421.1, read as the reverse complement.
ACTGTGGATGCTTGGAAGCAAAGTATCTTCCTCTGTTTTGTTTGTTACCCCAGTCACTTAAGTTAATGCTGTAACCATCATTTAGCAGCTTTGATCCTCGCTTGCTGATCACACCCAATGAATAAACAGTTCAAAACTCAGCCAAAAACCTCCCAGTAACTCAAAAAGATTCCGGGTAATCCAAGATGGACGACAGGAAAAAAAAAGTTGTGGCTGTAAGAACTACTCTGTTTTTGAGGTATTTTAGGTGGTGAAGGTGATTTCCATGAATTCCAGGACCAGCAATTACTATTCTATATGCCGTTGCATTGCTTTGGAACTTTGGGGGATAAAGGATCAAAACAATGGCACTTTAACAGGGAGGAAGACAGACAAAAGTAGTGACCACATGATCAGAGAAAGAAACCCACACTGCCCTCTGGCACAGTAGTGAATCTGCACAGTTACTACCTTTGCTGTTTGAATTCAAGTATCTCTGGACATTATAGTGCATCTAGGAAAAATCAACAAATATCAAAATTCGCAGCTGACCTTGGAGGAACCTGTGGGGGAGAGTTCATAGTACAGGAACAGATAAGTGTATAGTTTTTAAGTGTGACCTTGCTGTAAATCTACAACAATGAGCAGAGTGTGTTTTTTCTTGATTATATATTTTGTTGAGATTTGTCTCTTGATTAAATTTTAAAAACATAAACCATAAGTTCTAAATTAGCCTGGAGCGGTGTTTTTAGAGCAATAATATTGTGCTTATTTTGGGTCTATAGATTGTGAAGGAACAAATATAGTCTTTAGCAGAGTGATGTGCTCTTCCTCTCAGTAGGAGTTTAGGAAGAGTTTCCATATTACTGGAAGTGTCTTTGGTCGCTAATCCTATCATATCACATGGATCGGTTAGAGCAACAGTTAAAGGCAATAAGGGATTTAAAGGAGGTAGGGCAAGCGATGATTGGCACTTATATGAAGAAAAAAAGCCACAGATACAGTCAGGTAGATTGGGTTAACTCTAGGGAAAGTAGGAGAGTGAGGCAGGTAGTATAGGAGTCTCCCGTGGCTATCCCCAACCCAAGCAAATATGCTGTTTTGAAAAATGGAAGGAGTGATGGACTCTCAGGGCACTATAACACAAACAACCAAGTTTCTGGTACCAAGAATGGCTCTAATGTAATTAGGAGTACTTCAGGTTCTAAGCAATCCATTGTGATAGAAAACTCTCTATTCAGAGGCACAGACACATTTCTGTGGCCGGCAGTGAGAAATCAGAATGGTGTGTTGCCTCCCTGGTGCCCAGATCAAGGAGATCTCAGAGAAGGTGCAGAATATTCTCAAAGCAGAGTGAAATCAGCAGGAGGTCATTGTACACATTGGAATCAAAGATGTAGGAAGGGAAAAGAATGGGATTCTGAAGGGAGAATATAGAAATTAGACAGGAATTTAAAAAGGAGGTCCTTGATGGTAGTAATATGGGGATTACTCCCAGTGCTGCAGGCTAGTGAGGGTAGGAATAGAAGGATCGAGAAGATGAATGAGTGGCTGAGGAGCTGGTGCAGGGGAGAAGGGTCACATTTTTGGATCATTGGTATCTCTTCTGGAGTATAAGTGAATTGTACAAGAAGGACAGATTGCACCAGAATTGAAAGGGGACTAATATACTATAAAGGAGCATTGCTAGATCTGCTCGGAAGAATTTAAACTAGTAAAATTGGTAGGGAAGGGGAATGGTGGGACTCAGGGAGACAGTGAGGAAAGACATCAGTCTGAGACTGCTACAGTTGGGAAAAGCAACCAGTCAAACAGTCAAGGCAAAGTAGAGAAGAAGGCAGGAGTGATAAATTAAACGGTATTTATTTCAATGCAAGAGGCTAAACACGGAAGGCAAATGAACTCAGGGCATGGCTAGGAACATGGGACTGGGATATCATAGCAATTATAGAAGCATGGCTCAGAGATGGACAGGACTGGCAGCTTAATGTTCCAGGATACAAATGCTACAGGAAGGAGAGAAAAGAGGACAAGAGAGGAGAAGGACTGGCACTTTTGATAAGGTAAAGCATTACTGCTGTACTGAGGGAGGCTATTCCTGGGTATATATCCAGGGATGTTATTTGGGTGGAATTGAGAAATATGAAAAGGATGATCACTTTATTGGGATTGTATTATAGACAACCCAATAGTAAGCAGGAAATTGAGAAACAAATTTGTAAGGAGATCTCACTTATCTGTAAGAATAATAGGATGATTATGGCATTGGACTTTAACTCCCAAAAATAGACTGGGACAGCCATAGTGTTAAGTGTTTAGATGGAGAGAAATAAATTAAATGTGTACAAGACAACTTTCTGATTCGGTATGTGGATGTATCTACCAGAGAATGTGCAAAACTTGACCTGCACTTGGGATATAAGGCAGGGCAGGTGACTGAGGTGTTAGTGGGGGAGCACTTTGGGGCCAGCAACCATAATTCTATTAGTTTTAAAATAGTGATGGAAAAGGATAGACCGGATCTAAAAGTTGACGTTCTAAATTGGAGGAAGGCCAATTTTGATATTATTAGGCAAGAAATTTCAAAAGCTGATTGGAGGCAGATGTTAACAGATAAAGGGATCACTGGAAAATGGGAAGTCTTCAGAAATGAGATAACAAGAGTTCAGAGACAGCGTATTCCTGTTAGGGTGAAAGGCAAAGCTGGTAGGCGTAGGAAATGCTGGATGACTAAAGAAATTGAGGGTTTGGTTAAGAAAAAGAAGGAAGCATATGTTAGGTATAGACAAGATAGATCGAGTGAATCTAATAAGAGTTTAAAGGTAGTAGGAGTACATTTAAGAGGGAAATTAGGAGGAAAAAAGGGGACATGAGATAGCTTTGGCAAATAGAGTTAACGAGAATCCAAAGGGATTTTATAAATACTTTAAGGACAAAAGGGTAACTAGGGAGAGAATCGGGTACCTCAAAGATCAGCAAGGCAGCCTTTGTGTGGAATCACAGGAGATGGGAGAGATACTAAATGAATATTTTGCATCAGTGTTTAGTGTAGAAAAGGATATGGAAGATACAGAATCTGGGGAAATAGATAGCAATATCTTGAAAGATATCTTTATTACAGAGTAGAAGGTGCTGTTTGTCTTAAAATGCATAAAGGTAGATAAATCTCCAGGACCTGATCAGGTGTTCCCTAGAACTCTGTGGGAAGCTAGGGAAGTGATTGCTAGGCCCCTTGCTGAGGTATTTGTATCATCGATAGTCACATGTGAGATGTCTAAAGACTGTAGGTCGGCTAGCGTAATGTCACTATTTAAGGAAGGTGATAAGAAAATGCCAGCGAACGATTGACCTGTGAGCCTGAGGTCAGTGGTCAGCAAGTTATTGGAGGGAATCCTGAGGGACAGGATGACCATGTATTTGGAAAGGCAAGGATGGATTAGGGATAGTCAATATGGCTTTTTGCATGGAAAGTCATGTCTCATGAATGTGATTGAGTCTTTGAAGAAGTAGGAAAGAGGATTGATGAGGGAAGAATGGTAAAAGTGATCTGTATGGACTTCAGTAAGGTTCTTCTTTGGAGACTGGTTATCAAGGTTAGATTTCATAGAATACAAGGAGAACTAGCCATTTGGATACAGAACTGGTTTGAAAGTAGAAGACAGAGGGTGGTGGTGGAGGATTGCTTTTCAGACTGGAGGCCTGTGACCAGTGCAATGCCACAAGGATTGGTGCTGGGTCCACTGCTTTTTGTCATTTATATAAATGATTTGGATGTGAATATAGGAGGCATATTCAGTAAGTTTGCAGATAACACCATAATTGGTGGTGTAGTGGACAGCAAAGAAGGTTACCTCAGAGTACAATGGAATCTTGATCAGATGAGCCAATGGGCTGAGGAGTGGCAGATGGATTTAATTTAGATAAATGCAAGGTGCTGCATTTTGGAAAAGCAAATCATAGCAGGGTTTATACACTTAATGGTAAGGTACTAGGGAGTGTTGCTGAACAAAGAGACATTGGAGTGCAGGTTCCTAGTTTCTTGAAAGTGGAGTTACAGGTAGATAGGATAGTGAACACGACATTTGATACACTTTCCTTTATTGGTCATTGCATTGAGCAAAGGAGTTGGGAGGTCTTGTTGTGTCTGTACAGGACATTAGTTTGGCCACTTTTGTAATATTCTATGCAGTTCTGGTCTTCTTCCTGTAGGAAGAATGTTGTGAACCTTGAAAGAGCTCAGAGTAGATTTACAAAGAGGTTGCCACCATTGGAGGATTTGAGCTATAAGAAAAGGCTGAAAAGGCTGGGGCTGTTTTCCCTGGAGCTTTGGAAGCTGAGGGGCGACTTTATCAAAGTTAATAACAATATGAGGGGCATGGATAGGATAAATAGAAAAGGTTTTTGACTAGAAGGCACAGGTTTAGGATGAGAGGGGAAGATGTAAAAGGGATCTAAGGAGAAACTATTTCATACAGAACGTGGTGCATGTATGGAATTAACTACCAGATGAAGTGGTGGAGGCTGGTACAATTATAGCATTTGAAAGGCATCTGGATGGGTATATGAATAGGAAAGGTTTAGAGGCATATGGGCCAACTTCTGGCAAATGGGACTAGATAAGATTAGGATGCCTTAATGGCATGGACATGTTGGGCTGGAGGGGTCTGTTACCATGCTGTACAGCTCTATGACTGTATAACGACCATGCAACAATTATCAGACAGGGATGTTCCTCCCAGTGGGGGAGCACTTCAATGGTCAAAGACATTCAGTCTCCACTCTTTGGGTAAGCATCCTCCAAGGCAGACTTCAAGATTCACAAAATCACTGAGCAGCGGCTGATAGTCAATTCCCTACCTATGAGACGACCTTAACCATGATCTTGATTTATGTTGCACTACTGGTGACCCCGCCACACTATAAACACACACACACACACACACACACACACACACACACACACACACACACACACACACACACACACACACACACCTATGGGGTGAATTATTTCATCCAAGGTGTTGTAGTTGCAGATACATTCTATTTTGTTAAAAAAAACACTCTAATTCCAGTTTAAAACACAGATGGAATCGAAGAATGGCCTCAAACCTAAAATATATTGTCTGACCTGAGATGTCACCTTTGTATGTGAAGATAAAACGTTTAATTATCTTAGGACAATGACTTGAAAGAAGTCTGTATTTTGTGTTTTAATCAATAAAAACTTGTGTCTCTTTTCTAACTGATTAAAGATGCAACAGGAGGTTGCCAGTTTCAGCCACCTTTCTGTTTATAAATTGTAAGCCGATATTCCTCCCCTATCTCGTACTACTCTTGAGGAAGGAGCAGAGCTCTGAAAGCTTGCATTTTCAAATAAATCTCGTGTGATTTTTGACCTCGTCCAATCCAGTCCAACACAGGCACCTCCAAAGCATATCTCACAACAGCATAACATCTGAAAAATCAGCTTTGCTGCAAAGTGAACCCATTTCCAGTCGACCACTATGATGCCTTCATGAGCAATTCTATTGTTTCTAAGCTCCAATAAAAGAGACAGCTGTGCACAGCCAACTGTGGGAACCTTAATTTTGTGTGTATGTTAGACTACGTGTTGTGAACCATTCTCCAGCTTTTGAATGCAGGAATATAAACTCCTTTGTTTTCATGTGACATGTGTCATTTTTCATTCGCCATCAGAAACTAGGTTTGAAGAAACACACCACTACTTATTTTTAAATAAAATACAAGAGCATAAGAAAAAAAAATCAATCCCGTACAAGGACGGAGAGTAATAAAAATCATTCAATTTGCCTTTCTCTGTCAGTCTGTGACACATGATTAACAGGTTAAACACATAGAGAGAAGGAGTACAGAAGAAAAAAAAATTACAGAAGTAAAACAGCACTGGGATTTTGAATGACAAATTCAGAAAATATATCAGCAAATCTTTATTTGCACAGAGGGTGCTCATGGATGGAGTGAATTACAAAGAAAGATGGCTATCAGCAAGAGATTAGATTCATTTAAGAGACAGCTGATGCTACAGTGGGACACAAAAGGATTTGTGTTCTGGAAGGATGGGACCAAATTAAGTGAAGAATTATCTTCGCAAAAGTCTGTTGCAATAGTCCATTTTAACTTTCTTTAAACAAACCAGAGATTTTTCTTTAAACTTGTGGCAAGTGTAAATCAATTGTTAACGATAGCACACTCTTTAAAATTCATCACGTGTGAATGCCAGTTTAAGTGGACAATAGATTTACATTCCATGGGTTATTTGGGACTGATCTGGTCTATATATCCTAAAGGAAACACAAAATGTGCTGGAAAAGGATATTTTGTGTGGCACCAACCTTCCATGTTCACTTCTTAAGCCAGAAAGGTTACTTGGCAGTATGAACAAGTTGGAAGAAGTGAGGGCTGCAGATGCTGGAGATCAGAGTCGAGAGTGTGGCTCTGGAAAAGCACAGCAGGTCAGGCAGCATCTGAGGAGCAGGAGAGTCAATGTTTTGGTCTCCTTGCATTTTTTACGTTCCACCCCAACAGCCATTGGTCTATTCTGTGTCATTTTCACCAGATTTGGCATGATGCTACCACAAACTCCATAATTCGCTCAATTTACTACTTAGTATTCCAAAGTGATCTTTCCCTCTGAGACACACTCATGCACTCTTTATCACCTCCTCCCATTCTAACGCTGCTTTCTTGTGCAAGTGTAGGAGATGCAACATTTGCTTCGTTAATTCTTACATTTCTATTGCCTAGAGCCTCAAAGATGCTTTTTGGATGAAACACCAACTTGAGTGCACTTTTTCATCTTATTCTGCATTCACTGCTCAAAATGCAGATAGACATGCAAGAGGCTGGAAGAACACAGCAAGCCAGGCAGCATCAGGAGGTGGAGAAGTCAATGTTTAGTGTATAACCCTTGATCGGTTATAGATTGGAGTACCGTTTTGTTGATCTTTTGCATTTGATCTATACCTTTGATCATTAATCGACTTCCATTTTGAATTCAGTTTTGCCTTTCTGCACTTTCAAAATAAAGCTTTGAAAAACACATCCTCAGCTTTCCATATTCAAGTTCAGTAACTTCAGCTTACAATTCTGGTGGTAATGTTTCTGCAATTTCTATTTACACTTTATCCGGAACATCTTTTTATGCACTTTTTGTTCCATTATCATTTCCTTTGCCTTGCATCATCACTCCTCTCATTATTTAATTACTGCCTGCTAACCACTGAGTCTGTCATGTGAGGTGCAATGGTGACTCAGTGGTTAGCACTGCTGCCTCACAAGGCCAGGGACCCAGGTTTGATTCCAGTCTTGGGCAACTGTCTGCATGGAGTTTACACATTCTCTCCTTGTTTGTGCAGGTTGTCTCGAGGTGCTCCGGTTTCATTCCACAATCCCAAGATGTGCAGGTTAAGTGAATTGGCCATGCTAAATTGTCCATTGTGTTCAGGGATGTGTAGGTTAGGTACATTAGTCAGGACTAAAGGTCCTGCCTCTGTACTTCCCAGATAATTCTCACTGATCTGAACTGTTAACATATTTCTCTCACCAAAGAGGTTGCGTCTCTGAAATAGAAATTGTTGGCAAAACTCAACAGGTCTGGTAGCATCTATGGGAAGAAAGGAGAGTTGATATTTTAAATTTGAGAAGTGTGGCACTGGAAATGCACAGCAGGTCAAGCAGCATCTGAGGAGCAGGAAAGTCAACGTTTCAGGCCTAAACCATTCATCAAGGATGATGATGGTTTGGTGATGAAAGGTGGAGTCATGGTCAAAGGGACTGTAGGATGAGGTGTCAGCAAGTTGTCATCTGGCGAAACATCAACTCTCCTGCTCTTTGGATGCTGCCTGACCTGCTGTACTTTTCTAGTGCCACACTTTTCGACTCTGACTCTCCAGCATCTGCAATCCTCATTTTCTCCTAGTTAATTTTTTAAGTCCAGTGACTCTCAACAGAGCTGTCAGCATCTAGGAGAAGATGGCATTTATGCGGAAGATGAGGTTGGAGGGGTGTGGGAGCAGGGAAGAGGTGAGTAGATAGTTGGAGATGGAGTCCAGAGACAGAGAGAGATATGAAATGGGAACAAGGTAAGCAAGGAGTTCATGGAAAGCAAGCCAGGACAGAAGAAAAGCCGAATAAGTGACAATAAAATCTAAAGTTAAAAATCACACAACACCAGGTTATAGTCCAATGGATTTATTTGGAAACACTAGCTTTCAGAGAGCTACTCTTTTGTCAGGTGGTTATCACAGCTAGCTGATGAAGGAGCAGCGCTCCAAAAGCTAGTGCTTCAAAATAAACCTGTTGGACTATAGCCTGGTGTTGTGTGATTTTTAACTTTGTCCACCCCAGTCCAACACTGATACCTATACATCATGAATAAAATCTAAGAGAGAATGGGTGAGCTGGACTGAAAATAATCCATATAATGTGATAATAGGCCGAGGAGTACGAGTGAATAGATGACTGTGCTAAAAGCAATTCATGTCATAGCAGGACCTGGTGTGGGGTGAGGAAAAATATGGAAGGATAGAATCAGGTTCTCAAGTTATTCAACCCAATGTTGAGTCCTCGAGACTGCAGAATCCCCAAGTGGAAAATGAGATGTTCTTTGAGCCTGCACTGAGGTTCAGTGGAACACTGGAGTAAGCCCACGACTGAAATGTTGATGCAGGAACATCGCGTTATATGAAGTGGCAGGCAATTGGAAGCTCAGGGTTATTTGTGCAGACAGACATAAGTGTTTCACAATGGAGTCACCCAGTCTGCACTTCAGCTCCCTAATGTTGAGGAGATTACATTGTAAGCAGTGAACACAGTACTCTATTGAGTGAAGTGCAGGTAAATCACTGCTTCACCTCAAAGGTACATCTGAGGCCTTTGATGGAGAGGAGGTAAACAGGCATGGGTTACACCTGAATTGCACAGGAAGGTACTGTGGAGGGTTTACGGAGATATTGGGAATGAAGGAGCAATGTAAAAGTGTGCCCTGGAACGGTCAAGGTGAGGAGGGCAATATGTTTCTGGTTGTGGCATTCCATTGCATGGGGCAGAAATGGGGACTTACAATCTGTTGGATGTGAAGCTGGTTGGATGCTAAGTGGGAACCAGGTGGGTAGGGAAAGGGTGAGCACAGAAGGGTAGGAAATGGGTTCAATTTCCTACCCTTGCATGGATTCCTTGGTTGAAGAAAAAGGTGAACATGTTGAGGACCCATGCAAAAATTAGCATCATCCAAATAGATGCAGATGACACTGGGGAACTGGAAGAATTGAATAGATTCAAGTACAGGAAGCAGGGTGTGAGGATCGACAGGCAAACTTACTGTGGGAGTTAGCGGGTTTTTATAGTGGCCATTGGTAGCCAGTCTCTCCCCAGAAATGGAAACAAAGATGTCGAGGAAGGGAAGGGAGGAGTCAGAGACGGACTAGACGAAGGCGAGAGGAGGGTGGAAATTGGAAACAATATGGATAAACCTTTCCAATTCTGAATGAGACAGGGAAGCAACAGTGAAAATGTTATCCATGTATCAGAGAAAGAGTTGTGGGGAGGGATTTTAGTAAGATTGGAACAGGAATGTTCCACTTCAGAGCCCATGTAGCCATACCTTTGATCTAAAGAAAGTGAGAGGAGTTAAATACTGTCTATTCTGTTCAATATTTCCAGTGTTCTCTGCCTTTTTTTGGTTGCCATCAGCTGCCACATTTTCTTAGCTGCATTTCAAAACTAAAAGCATACTGATGAAGGAGACACTCATCTATCTCTGTTTTGATATTCTAATGTGTTATTTCCCGAATTCAACTTAACCATCCTTTTGTGCCTTTCTATTTTCCATTTTTCCAACCTATCCCACAATGCACTTGTATTCTCCCCCCTCTTTTTAACTCCTTGTCTTGCTCTTTTTTTTCTTCTCTTGATAACCCGATTTCCAGGCATGTGCAAGCTAGGTGGATTAGACATGGGCAAGGGATAGGGTATGGGGTGGGTCTGGGTGGGGTGCTCTTCAAAGGGTTAGTGTGGACTTGATGGGGCGAATGACCTGCTTCCACACTGCGGAGATTCTGTGATTTTTTTTCACATTGAACTTATTGTTCTATCTTTGTTCCATATTCTTGCAATTTTCTCCTCATTGTACCTTGTGTAATATTTCCTCCCGTCTCTGGCTTTTCCCTATTTTGCCTTTCCTCTCATTTTGTACATTATATTATCTTTTGTGTCACCCATTTAATTATTTGTTGTTCTGCCTTCTCTTTATATCTTTTCCTCCTTGCCTTTCTTTATACTTTCCTATCACTGCATCTTTCTAAATTCTGTTCATACTTGCTGCCTCAACGGCTTAATTTCTAACTGCATAAAGCATTTCATATTCCCAACAATTTTATTTACTGCCCTATGTTGATTCTATTTCCTCTCATGTGATTGCCCATTTTCCATTTGTACTTCTCAAACAAATGTAATTTACATATGAATACATCAATTTTATTTGCTTCCATCATGTCCCCTAGAGAGTCTGTTCCATAGATTTACAGAACGTTCACCGAAATAAAATTTCTGCTTATCAGTTTTGAATCTATTCATTCTTGAGCATTGCCTACATCCTTTGGTTTCACTGTTTAGGACAAAGTGAAATAATTTGTCATTCTCTGTGTTATCATGTCCAGATCAGAATTACAGAAAGGCCAATCATTTCACCCACAAGATTTCTTGACATTATGCCAAATTTGCATAATTGTTCACTATAGTTCAGTTCCTCCGTTCCCTCAATTATTCCAGTTTCTCTTCTGTATCCTTTCAATACCTGCAGTCTCCTTTATGTACTGTGATAAGCAGAATAGAGCTTTCTGAATGTAGTAATTCCACTGGTTTAGAAATGGCCAGGATGCTCATTATTTCCACTCAATATTGATCACTCAATACATCCAAATGTCTGATTTTCTTGACTAGTTGCTACCCGGCCATGTTCCAATTTTATCTTGCGGGTAGCTCCCCTATAACACCATAGCTGTGTTCCAGCAAAACCTCGCTTAATAGCAAATCACAATGTAAACAATGGAGCTGATGGGAAAAGTAAGGCTAGGGGTAGACCAGCAAAGAATATCACTCACAATCGCTCAAAAACCACCCAAACGTATAATGCAAAGTATAACAGAGCCTGAATGCAGGTCATAAACATATTTATGAGCAAAACAAAAGTAACTTTAACACTGTGCATTAATAAAAAGTAGGAAAGCTGCTCTCTGTTTAATCTCTCTCACAGAAAGCTGCTTTGTTGGCAGCTGACATCATGCATATGTAGAATGGGGCGGAGATTTCAGCATGCACATCAGCGCATACGCAGAACGAAACATATGAACCAATCCCCACCGGAATTGTGCGATTGCAAACAGAGGTAGCATTGTCAAAAATACCATTCCCTAATTCTTCAGTGACGTTATAGCCAAATCACACTGCTGGAATGCACGTTATCCAAGAACTACCTGGATACACTTAAGGGATTTGGGTCATCACATTTATTGCCATCCGAAGCTGTCCTTGGGAATGTGATAGTGAGCTGCCTTCTTGAACTCTGAAATCTGTTTAGTTGGTAAACCCACAACACCTTGAGGATGGAGCTCTAGAACTGCTTCAATTAGCAAATTTTCAGAAGATTCATAGTTCAGGTTGACATTTAAGTTATAGGTTTGCTCCCTGAGCTGGAAGGTTCATTTCCAGATGTTTTGTCACCCTGCTAGGTAACATTTTCAGGCAAAGCAATGCTGAAAGTTCCTGCTGACTATTTATATATTTGGGTTTCTTTGTGTTGGTGATGTCATTTCCTGTGGTGATGTCATTTCCTGTGGTGAAGGCACTTCCTTTCCTTTTCTCAGGGGGTGGTAGATGGGGTGTAACTCGATGTGTTTGTTGATAGAGTTCTGGTTGGAATGCCGTGCTTCGAGGAATTCTTGTGCTTGTCTTTGTTTGGCTTCTCCTCGGATGGATGTGTCGTCCCAGTCCTACATTATCTGTATGTAAGAGTACTAGTGAGAGAGGGTCATGTCTTTTTGTGGCTAATTGGTGTTCATGTATCCTGGTGGCTAGTTTTCTGCCTGTTTGTCCATTGGATATTACCTATTAAGATAACAAAACGTCTGGAAATGAACCTTCCAGCTCAGCGAGCAAACCTATATCCACTGCTTCAATTATACCCTTGATTTTAATCTCTTTTACCCTGATTAATATTGTTATTGCTTACTGTGCTATAAACACACAAGATCTCACTGCTTTTCAAATTCTAGCCTCCGGAACCTAAACCAAAATATTCATTATTCCACAATTAAAGCTCGGGCCTTCACTGTGTTTTGAAAACAATTACCTTTACTTCTCCATTTCTTGCTTTCTTGAAGATGCCTATTAGAACATAATTCTTTAACAATGCTTTGACATAATATCTCCTTACGAGGGACAATCCCAATTTCTGCTTGACAACCCTCCTGTGAAATCCATTAGGTTGTTTGATTGCTTTACTGGCATTATATCAATGCAACTTGTTACTGCTGGTGCCTCAGAGAGTAGAACCTGCATTCTCAAAAGAGGCCTTAGACATGAAATGTGTCACATTTTCTCAGATCTTCACAACTCCTGACATATGTAAACTCTTACATAAATCCTATGGCAAATAGGTACATGTCTTAGCTATGAGGAATGATTGGACAGACTTGGTTTGTTTTCACTTGAATGTCAAAGACTGAGGGACAGCCTAATAGAAGATTAAACATCATGTGAAGTCGGAATAATTGGAGTTTTTTTCTCCAGGGTAGACATGTCAATTATTAGGTAAATTAAGTTTGAGGTAAAAGGGGGCAAGTTTAAAAGAGATATGAGAGTCACGTTTTTGACACGGTGGGCGTTAAGTGCCTGGAACGCGCTGCCAGACAAGGTGGTGGAGATGCTTACAGTAGCAATGCCTACGAGGCACCTTGACAGATACATGAATAGGTAGGGACTGGAGGGATACAGACCATGTAGGGGAAAAAGGATGTTTAATTTAGCAAAGCATCATGTGTTGGCAAAGTCTTGATGGGCTGAAAAGCCTGTTCCTGTGCTGTACATTTCTTTGTTCTGTTCATTGTAGGGCACACCTGAGAAGGAGTTCTGTGTATGCCTGTAGACCTCTGACTATTCCAGCTGACTCAACAAAGAGTTCTCATGAAAGTTCACCGCTAAGCAACTTCAAGCCCAGCATGCAAAGGGCACCCAAAATTAGGCTGCAACAAGTCAAGCTATATTGAAGTGTAGAAACACCATAAGATTCGTCCACACCAAGTCAGAGTTCTTAGAATCTGTTACTTCTATCCACAAAAACTGATTGCTAAGCTACTAGCTTGGCCACATTCATCAGCTGAATGACAGCTCCATACCCAAAGACCTTCTGTTGTTGGGTTGGTCATTGGGTTATAGCTTGCTTGGCATGTATACCTTTATTACAAGGGGACCAACAAATAGGAGATAGTCACTGGCAGTGTGACCTCTGGTGGCTGAAGACATCAGAAGAAAAAACAGAAACAACAATCTCAGCTGGGAGGAAAGAAAGGTCAGAGACAAGACAGGCTACTGCATCTGATACTAGTTGTGGCAAAACGTGCCAGAAACTGGCACACAAGAGCAAGGTGCCTGAGCCGTACCAGGCTATTCCTCACTATCGGATACAACTGAGATGGAAGGCGTCCACCAGCCACCATGCCTTATTCCAGGAGGCTGAAGTAGCCTAGCTTCAATTCACAACCCTCCATGATCTCTCTGCGTGAGCCTGATCTGGTCCAGTACCTACTGTAAATCTATTAGTCAACTTTCTTCCAAGGTTCATAATAACATACTTCAAGTCAGGATAAGATGTCTGATGGCAACATAGACAACACAAATCTTATTCCTCTCCAGAATTGGACACAATCTAAGATTTCACAGAATATTCATTTCAGTTTCTCAATCTTTCGAGCATCATTGAAAGCCATGCTCATTCTACTTTATTTTTCCTACATCAAAGGTCTGTGTTACAGATAAGAACTCATGATGCATCTTTTTCTGAATGCTTTGAAAACAACTCACTTACAATGTACACAGTTGTAGTTGTTTACTTCAAAGGTACTCCTGTCAAATTTCTGAACTGAACTACTTTCAAATCCTTTGAAGTGTAGCCCTTATTAACCATTATTGTTCCAGACTATAATTAATGGATCCCTCCAGCTGTGTTTTCTAGCCTAACCACTATAGTTAGACCTTAGTCATTTGTAACTGAAGTTATTACTGTCACATTTGCTTGCACAAGCATGGTTTGTATATTATGCTTGGGAGAACTCAAAACGAACAACAAACCCTGTCTCTACTCAGGCCTAAAGGCCATTCTGTCTAAAATGGATGACTCCTTACTCTGAGATTACAACTTCTAGTCTTGGACTCTTTCACAAGGTGAAACAACCTCTCTGCACTTTGTCAAGACCCCTTAAAAATCTCACATTTTTCCATAAGGTTGCCTTTCATTTTTCCAAACTCCAAAGAGTATAGGTTCAACTGACTCAACCTTACATAAGGAAGTCCCACTATATCCGGAATCAATCTAGTGAACCTTCTCCAGATTGCCTCCAATGATAATGTGTCCTTAGTTAAGGAGACCGAACCTATTCACAATATTCTTAATGACTTGTATAGTTTTGGGAAAATTTCCTATTGACATACTCCATTTCCTTAAAATAAATCAGACTATTCCATCTTTCTTCTCCATTACCCATTGAACTTGTATGCCAGCTTACTGTAATTTATGCTCGAGGATACGAAACGCCATTTCTACAGCTTTCTGCACTCTTTCTTCAGTTCAATAATATACACCTCCTACATCCTACCTGCCAAAGAGCATAACTTTTTCTGTGTGTCAGGTTTTTACCCATTTATTTCACTTATCCATATCTGTCTGTAGACTCTTGGTGTGTCAGTACAGCACACATCTCAACATTTCATTCTCCCTTTCCCTGCAGTTTGTTTCTTGGATTAAAAACTACTTCAGACATTCTCTTCATCTCAAACCCTATCTAAGTCTCTATCATCAAATTTTCAGCTGCATTCTCAGCTCTTGGTCTTTGCTTTGTTCTTGATTTCAAAATCCACTTTCACTTATCCTATCGCTTCAATCATTTTCATTGCTTTGCTTTCCTCTCTCCGTCAAATAATGGGAGCTGAAGCTTCCTTAAGTAACAGGATTCATAGATCACATTTTTGTTCTTTCTCTTTTTTTGCATCCTGAAACTATGTCTCACAAACCTGACTCAGCTTTTTGAGGAAGTAACTTGAGGGCAGAGCGGTAGACATTGTCTACTTGGAATTTAAGTAAAGCCTTTGTATGGTAGACTAACAAGTAAAGTGAGATCACATGAGATTCATGGTCGGCTTGCCAATTGGATACAAATTGTCTTTGATTTGATTGGATTCCCTACAGAATGGAAGCAGGCCATTCGCCCAACAAGTCCACACAGACCCTCTAAAGAGTAACTTGCCCAGACCCATTACCCCTGACTATGGGTAATTTAGCATGGCCAATTCACCTAACATGCAGATCTTTGGATCATGGGAGGAAACCAGAGCACCCAGAGGAAACCCACGCAGTCACTGGGGGAACGTGCAAACACCACACAGACGATCACCCAAGGAGGGAATCAAACCTGGGCCACTAGCACTGTGAGGCAGTAGTGCTAACCACTGAGGCACCATGTCGCCCTTCTTAATGGCAGCAGACAGAAAGTGATGGTGGAAGGTTGTTGTTCAGATTGGAGACCTGTGACAAGCGGTGTTCCTCAGGGATAGATGTTAGGTCCACTTTTGTTTGTTATTTATATAAATGATTTAGAAGGCATGGTTAGTAAATTTGTGGATGCCAGCAAAGTTGATACAGTGGACAGTGAAGAAGATTATCTAAGATTATAAAGATATCTTGATCAAATGGGTCAATGGGTTGATGGAGTTTAATTTGGATAAATGCAAGGTAAAGCAAACAAGGGCAGGACTTACACAATTTAAAATAAGGCCTTAGAACAGAGAAATCTTGGGGTTCAGGTACATAATTCTTTGATGTTTGCATCACATAAGAATGGGATTTAGAAGAAAGCATTTAGCATGCTTGCTTTCATTGCTCAGACTTTTGAGCACAGGAGTTGGTATGATGTATTGACAATGTACAGGACATTAGTGAGGCCTCTTCTGGAGTACTGTGTCCAATTCCAGTCACCCTGTTATAGGAAGAGTATTATTAAGCTGGAGACAGTTCAGAAGAGATTTATCAGAATATTGCCTGGAATGGAGGGATGAAGTTTATGAGGACTATTTTCACGGGAGCTCAGGGGGTTTTTTGGAGGGCAACCTTATAGATATTTGGAAAACCATGAGGTATATAGATAAGGTGAATGGCAAGTATCTTTTCCTGATAGTGGGAGATTTCAAGATGAGGAGCCATATTTTTACAGTGAGAGCAGAAAAATTTAATTAAGGTATGAGGGGCAATTTAATTTTGCAGAGAGTGGCTTGTGTGTGGAATGAACTTCCAGAGAAATAATGGATGTAGGTATAGTTACAATATTTAAAAATCAATTGAATAAGAAATGTTTCGAGGAATATGGGCCAAGTGCAGGCAGGTGGAATAGATTAGTTTGGGATTATGGTCAGCTTGAACTGGTTGGACCAAAGGGTATGTTTCCATGCTGTCTGACTCTTTGAATCTATGACTCTTTGCATCCTCCATTGCAGGGCTATGGAGAATGACGTAGATGTTGTTTTAGTTGGAGCTAGTGTACTTAAACATTGTGACCATTCCTCTGACACAGCATGCTTGGTTCGATCCCCTGGTGGCAACAGGTATGTGGTGATTTAGAACCACTGGAAGCCAGTGGTGGTAATGAAGCTAATTGGATATTACTTTATAAAAGCCAGCTCAAAAATACTGCAATGAGTAGCTTTTTTCTGTCGTCTAAGATTTTCTTTTCAATCTTTTCAGATCTATCAATTTCCACAAATGTCCTTCCTCCTCACCTTCCATCATCACGTCATTTTGATGATCGTGCACACCATTCCCCTCCATCAAGTCCAAAATCCACCCAAACTGCACGCTATAAGACGTAAGTATGCTCTGTGGTCGTATATTGTCCAAAAATTTTCCAATCTCATCACTTCCTTTCCAGGACTGAGACCTAGTGAGCCTCTATGATTACTTTGGAAAGGGAAAAAAATTTCAAACTGCTTATTAACAACCTTTTTCCAAGCTGGGGATATCAAAGCATGTATTTCTGTACAATTGCTGCTGGCCTGTAACAGCTGGCTAAATTCATTTAGCAGGAGTGAAACGACAGATAGGTGCATTACCTTGCTTACTGTGCTCCCATTCTGGAGAATTCCCTTCACACTCTCTTTCTTTGCACATGTGATTCCAACAAAATTTTGAGCTTATATTGTTTGATAAATAATGTCTCTCCACTTGTAGCTATTTTATCGACTCAACTTCTTTCCAGTCTGCTTCCTGAAACACTATTGATCACAGATACTTATTATATGATGAATGTAGGACAACTGCTCATATTTAGAATGTATAACTAGGAGGCAGGAGGATTTTCTGTATTGTTTTCAACTGCATGCTTATGAGAATGGTTCTGAGCACGAATTTCACCCCCAGTCTGAGCTGCCAATTGCAGCTCTTACTCACAGGTTTTATAATTGAATTATGAGAATCCATGGCCACACCTTCCAACATGTAGCATCACAGTTGGGCAAGGAGCTAATAACCAGCCTCCACGTCACAAAGCCATCAGACAATTTCTGCTCTATGTATTACAGGCTCACTTTTTAATCAAAGCTCTCCTTCAAGTGAGGCATCTTGTTGCAAGTTGGTTGCATAATGTTAAAGACTTGTCTCTGACTCACCTACCCACTTGTCTGAACAGGCTGTACATTGACAGTAAAGTATTGCATGGTTACCCATTGTTACAAATCCTCCTAATATAAAACCCTACAAAGCCAGCAAATCTCATCACTCATCATGTAGACCCTCCATCTCAGAGTGCACAAAGTTCCCTTCACCTTGCTTTGGTAATCTGTTTTCATTCTCTGTTGCCTCCGATACCCCTCCTTCAGTTTACACCTTTTGTACCTGATGAGAGCAATAATGAGATCTGGAACTGAGCAGATCTGCAGAAACTTGACCGAAGCATTTGTGAGCAGATTGCTGGTGGTTTGATCCTCCTCAATGACTTTATTTGTGACTATTTATTCACTGATAATTCAGGACGAAATTGACAACTTGATTATTAGCTCTTTCAAATTTGTCCTGACTTTTACAAATAGATGATCTCTAGGCATACTTCTAGGTTGTCAGATACATGCCAGAGTGACTGGAACATCATGATGAAGTGACTGGCTCTGATACATAACTCTTCAGTACTGACTCCAGGTTATGGGTAAGGTTCAAGTCTTTGCTGTTTCCTTTAGTTTTTTCTGAAGCCCTCTTGAGGCCATGTGTATAAATCTGAATTGAACTGTGTCTGCTCAATCCTGGGCATCCAGAATCATGAGAACTTAAGGACGAGGCTTTTTGACTCAAGCTTTTTGCAAGTACTTCAGCTTTGTCTTTTACGGTCAAATGCTTGGCTCCACCATTAAAGGTAGAAAAGTTCACGGAGCCTCCTCCTGCTTTTAGTTACCTGTTCATCCACCAACATTTCCATCAGGATATTGTGAGATCTGCAGGATTGCTTTGCTCTGTCTATCTTCCTTGGATCTAGAAATTCAATTGCACTCAAAAATGGGTGAACAGTGTTTTGGGAACTGCATGTACCTGTTAGTGTTGTTTCAGATGTGAATCCAGGGTTACCTGCATTACTTATTGAGACATGAAGGCAGCCAGAACCTTGTTTCAATGACTGCAAAAGGAACACTTCTCAAAATGGAAATAATTCCACTCATTCAGCAGACACCAAGTTTCACTGATGCTGCCTTGGATAAGGGAAGGAAGATTCTCTTTTACTGAGGGTGCAGAAAATCCTGCAGGTAACATCTCCACAGGGCAGGTGGGAAAAGGCTACAAAGAAAGTCAATGTTAACTGCTAGAATCTAGCAGCAATATAACAAAATGTCCCACGACCTCACCAGAGTTTTTGCAGTAAGGCCCTGCTCTCTTACTCTCCGTGCACACATTCAATATCAATACACTGATCTAACTCCACTCTCCTGTGGTTCCATCACAGCAGCTTTAATATATCTCCTTCTCACAATCCCCAGAATTGCAACTCCAACATTCTGCAAACTGTAATCCAGCTATTCCATCATGACAGACACATTCTCTAAACATCTCACAGACTCCCAAAAACAGGATTCTTATGGAAGGAGATCATCTTGAAAAGAAGTTTTCTCATGGAGAAAGGTGAGTCAGTTTGGTAATCCCTTCAACATAAGTTTGATGATCATTCTAGGTGAGGGCAGAATTATGGTTGCGGTAATTGGCCAGGCTGGAGAATAAATCAAATTGGGTTTCTTTACACCATTTTACTTGTATCTCATTCTACACATTCTGCACTACCATCTGCTGATGTTTTCATGAGAAAGCTATCTTACTAATGTCTCTTTCCATTAGAAGCAATGCCTTTATCATTGCTTCTATTTCCGGTGTGGAATATCTGTGGATCCTTCCGTATATTTGGAGAAATGGGCTATCCTTCCTGAAGATATTTACTAACTCAGAGACTGGCTTCACGACAATTTAAATTGTAAGCTGGAGAATGAGTCTGTCAGTTTACTGGGATGAACTGTACAGGAGAAAAGCAAAAGCAAAAGAATAAGATGAGCTAGGTGGGCGGCACGGTGGCACAGTGGTTAGCACTGCTGTCTCACAGCACCTGAGACCCGGGTTCAATTCCCGACTGACTGTGTGCAGTTTGCACGTTCTCCCCGTGTCTGCATGGGTTTCCTCCAGGTGCTCCGGTTTCCTCCCACAGTCCAAAGATGTGCGGGTCAGGTGAATTGGCCATGCTAAATTGCCCGTAGTATTACGTAAGAGGTAAATGTAGGGTATGGGTGAGTTGCGCTTCGGCGGGTCAGTATGGACTTGTTGGGCCGAAGGGCCTGTTTCCACACTGTAAGTAATCTAATCTAATCTAATAGGTATAACCAAAAATTGCTTGAGAAACTCACCTGGTCTGGCAGCACCTCTGGAGAGAGAAACAGTGTTGATGTTTTGAGTCTGACGTGACTCTTCTTCAGAGTTAATGTTATGAAGGACATTTAATGCTAGTTAATTCTCAAATTGTGGGTGATGCTGGCATAGCCTGCATTTGATTCTAATCTTTAATTCCTTTAGAAGGCATCATTAGGTCAGTTTAAATGAGTCATGTATTTTGATGTTGGACTGGAGTCACATATTGACTAGACCAGGATAGCAACAACAACAATTTACTCAAAAGAAAGGAAGTTGCTTGCTGGTTATAGTACCTTTAAGGTGGAAGACATCTAAATGGCAAGTTTCCTTGTTTATAGAACATTAATGAAACAATTGGGTTTTATGATAATGCAACAGTACCACATAAATTCAAGTGATCACTTAACAGTGTCCATTGCTTCCCTGACTCTTGCCTTGATCTGTTTTTTTGATTCCATAAACTTTGCCCTTTACTCAATCTAATTGAATGCTCTATTTCTCTCAATTGAATAGATAAAGATATAGGTGAAAATGGAATAGTGTAGGTTAGATGGGCTTCAGATTGGTTCCAAAGGTTGGTGCAACATCGAGTGCTGAAGGGCCTGTGCTGCGCTGTAATGTTCTATGTTCCATGAATATTGTTAAATAGTGAGGCATTTTGTGAAAAGTATTCATCATGCATTCATCAGAACAAACACCAAGTATGCAAAATTTCAAGCAATCACAACAATGCAAACCACAGGAGAAGTGAATGCTGATTGGTTGGCAAATTGACTCTAAGTGGTTAAGCAATTGTTCAGGAGAAAGGACAAGACAACGAAGGGACCCTCAAGCTTCTAGGTAATTCAATTAAAATATAGCTTTTGTTTGCAGAGGTTGGGTGCTTGTCTGTGAATATATGTTAGTTCTAGCAAGTATGAAATGGTCATTTCATGAGTTTGACTGGTTATCATAAGCTGGATGTTAGTGTAGCTATTGGTATGTTCAGAATTGTTTAGCAACTGCTGTTCAACTGAATGTTCACATTAAAGTGTACACGTGTTACAGGGTGGTTGGATATGATCTTTACTCTATCTATTAAGAACGGGTTGGTGAAGATTTGCCATGGCACATTCGCCGCCGATAATTAGCCACTGCTGGTTCGCCACCAGCATTTCTCCACTGGGGTCGTTTGACCTCTGGGGACTATTCACTACTGGACATATATATATGCACTGTTTGTTTTCCTTCCCGCCTGTTCTTTCATATTTCTTTCTTTATTTATGCAACTACATACTACATATTGACTAAAAAAAGAGGTTAAAAAATATCATTTTATTGGTTAATTCTAACTTCAGGAATACATTCTCTCATAGCACTGATATAAAACCATCATGGTAAAACTTCTTATTTCCATGTTTCGTAATAATTTCTGTTTCCATACTAAAAATTCCTGTTCCAACACAAGCTTAAAAAAGAACTCTCCCGTAATGAAAAGAAGTTGTTACTGAAACAACGCAAACATTATATTCGAAATATACGAGTTACTTGCGAATCATCTTCAGTAGCCAATGGAGGGTGGCTAAGCGTCCTCGGTGGTGAAAGGGCAGTGGCGAATATTTGGCAGCAAATGTGCTGTGGCGAATGATCCCATCCCGATTAAGAACAACTCAATGAATATGTTGCTTTGATTTTATCAGGCAAATAATGGGAAAGAAGGCCTATGTACCTGGTGTCACACCAGCACTGAATTTCATACATGGCCATTTAAGGCCCACTATGTAGGGTGCAGAACATTTTTGGATTGACAATAGTATTCTGTTAATGAAGAATACCACCCTTGTATTAGCAAGGTCTAGTATTTTGTTTAACTTAATGTGTTGCTTTTGAAGATAAATACAAGATTGGAAATGATAAATCAAACAAGGAGATAAGGGAATACTTCTTGACTAAAAGAATGGTCAGAATGTGAAGTTATTACCAAAGGAAGCAATTGAAATGTATTGAGAAGAAAAATAGACAGGCACACTTAAGAAGCGAGATTACCTTCAATGATAAATAAAAAGGGGATTAGACCTGTATGAAGTTTAAACATCAGCTTAGGTTAGTTAACTGAATGAGCTGTTTGTTGCTACAAGTTGACCAAAGTCAACTGACAAACAGACCTTTATAAGGATTTCTTTATCAGATATTGCTCACTATGGTAAGAAATACTATTTTTCTTGTTGTCATAATGTCAACCAGTATCTATAAAAAATATAAATTGATAAATGCATGTAAAGCATATTATAGTGTTGGCTGCTTCAGTTGTGTTTTTCAGCAAAGATTCTATCAATAGGATCTGATAGATTGCTGAATGGAAAGAAAGTGAAATTGATTTTCACCAGGCCATTTTGTGTGTGTAGAATATGTAAATGTTTACACAGTTTCCTTTAAATTAGGAACAGTGGGCATAACATTTTGTCTGACTCTGGCAATTCTGCATGCATAGGAGAAAATGAGGACAGTAGAGGCTGGAGTTCAGAGTCGAGAGTGTGGTGCTAGAAAAGTAAAGCATGTCAGGCAGCATCCGAGGAGCAGGAGAATCGACGTTTCGGGCATAAGTCCTTCATCAGGAATTCTGCATGTATGCCTATATGTTTTGTCAAAAGAGGATCCTTCTGTCCTGCTTCTCATTAAATCTTATTTGCTGACAGCCTAGAATGAAATTTACATAGCCTTGAGCCTGTTCACAATTAACATTATTAAGATTTCTGTGACATCTTTCATTGTATGCCTGTGTACAGTTGCATCTGAGGGGAGGGGAGTAGCCATGGGCACCCGCATAGGCCCCAGTTATGCCTGCCTCTTCGTAGGATATGTGGAACAGTCCATCCTCTGCAGCTACACTGGCACCACCCCCTACCTTTTCTTTCGCTACATCGATGACTGTATCGCGCTGCCTCGTGCTCCCACCAGGAGGTTGAACAGTTCATCCACTTTACCAATACCTTCCATCCCGACCTCAAATTTACCTGGACCATCTCAGACTCCTCCCTCCCCTTCCTAGATCTTTCCATTTCTATCTCAGGCGACCAAATCAACACGGACATTTACTATAAACCGACCGACTCCCACAGCTACCTAGACTACACCTCCTCCCACCCTGCCCCCTGTAAAAACGCCATCCCATATTCCCAATTCCTTCGTCTCTTCCGCATCTGCTCCCAGGAGGACCAGTTCCAATACCGTACAACCCAGACGGCCTCCTTCTTCAAAGACTGCAATTTCCCCCCAGATGTGATCGACGATGCACTCCACCGCATCTCCTCCACTTCCTGCTCCTCCGTCCTTGAGCCCTGCCCCTCCAATCGCCACCAGGACAGAACCCCACTGGTCCTCACCTACCACCCCACCAACCTCCATATATATCGTATCATCCGTCGTCATTTCCGCCACCTCCAAACGGACCCCACCACGAGAGATATTTTTCCCTCCCCTCCTCTATCAGTATTCCGAAAAGACCATTCCCTCCACGACTCTCTAGTCAGGTCCACACCCCCCACCAACCCAACCTCCACTCCCGGCACCTTCCCCTGCAACCGCAAGAAATGCAAAACTTGCACCCACACCTCCGCCCCTTACTTCCCTCCAAGGCCCCAAGGGATCTTTCCATATCCGCCACAAATTCACCTGCGCCTCCACACACATCATTTGCTGCATCCACTGCATCCGATGTGGCCTCCTCTATATTGGGGAGACAGGCCCCCTACTTGCAGAACGTTCCAGAGAACACCTCTGGGACACCCGCACCAACCAGCCCAACCACCCCATGGCTCAACACTTCAACTCCCCCTCCCACTCCACCAAGGACATGCAGGTCCTTGGACTCCTCCATCGCCAGACCATAGCAACACGACAGCTGGAGGAAGAGCGCCTCATCTTCTGCCTAGGAACCTTCCAACCACAAGGGATGAACTCAGATTTCTCTAGTTTCCTCATTTCCCCTCCCCCCACCTTGTCTCAGTCAAATCCCTCGAACTCAGCACCACCTTCCTAACCTGCAATCTTCTTCCTGACCTCTCTGCCCCCACCCCCACTCCGGCCTATCACCCTCATCGTGACCTCCTTCCACCTATCGCAATTCCAACGCCCCTCCCCCAAGTCCCTCCTCCCTACCTTTTATCTTAGCCTGCTGGACACACTTTCCTCATTCCTGAAAAAGGACTCATGCCCGAAACGTCGATTCTCTTGCTCCTTGGATGCTGCCTGACCTGCTGCGCTTTTCCAGCAACACATTTTCAGCTACAGTTGCATCTGAATTCAGTACGTGCACAATCTGATTTTATTGTGTCTTAAAATACTCTTAAAAAATGAGTGAAAAATTTCAGGAAAGAAAACTCAAAACCTACTTCAAATGTTCTCCATGTGGCAAAAAGATCACCTTTGTGACTTGAGGTCTTCTGAATTGAATTTTATGTCCATTCAGTATGATGTTGCCACTGTAGATGATAAATGCTTAACTGTAGGCAATTTGTGAATTGATTTTCAAGTGGGATGATACATCAAATCTGAGCCAAGGTGGAACATAATGGTTTACTTTACTGAGTATTTTACAATAGGCATATTTGCATTACCATGAATCATTGAATCCCTGAAATTTGGAGGACAGGAAGAGGCTTTTTGGCCCTTCTTTTCCACACGGTAAAATGAAATGCTAGATAGCTTCATCCCACTTACCACATATTGGTCTATTGCTTGCAGATTATTTAAGATTTCTGCCTCTACCAGACCAGAGCAAAGTTCTATTTTCCCATCATAACCAGAAATGACTGGGGGTGCACAATTAAACAACTGACTGAAGAAGAACGAGACTTCTCTAATTCATTCATGATGGGGCACCTGATATGACAGTGCAAAAGATGAGACTGAACTATTTCAGGGAGAAAGTGAGGACTGCAGATGCTGGAGAACAGAGCTGAAAATGTGTTGCTGGAAAAGCGCAACAGGTCAGGCAGCATCCAAGGAGCAGGAGAATCGACATTTCGGGCAGGAGCCCTTCTTCAGATCCATTAGTGATTCTGCGCTGAACTATTTCAACCAATTTCAGCCAGAAAAAAAATATTTGCAGAGTCTAATAGACATTTTTGTCCTTCTCAGCTCCTCCATAGCCACTCCAGGTATTGTCAGGAAACTGCTGATGATATTGAGGTACAAAAAGGGATAGATTCTATACAACATACTGGCTGCAGTCCTGAAAGCTTCTGTTCCCAAACTAGCTCCATCCTGATGTGAGCTTTTCTAGTACAGCTACAATGGGTGGCATCTACCTATGAATGCAGGATAAGTTGTTTCACGTAAGAATATGCGTTGCCCCCCACCACAGCAATCCCACTCACAGTTTATTAGTAGGTGCCACCAACTGTTCATATTAAACCAAAGAAGGAACTTATAACACAATGCTGGAAATCATGTGTTACAATGATTCCTAGAGGCAGAGTGTTGCTGGTAATCATTTTTATGCTTTCAAAGACTCCTCTCAATAACCCCTCTGACTAGCCAGTTTTAATTCATAAGCAGCTGCAACCTATTTCTTTGCCCATTTCATCACATCAGAAACTAAGTTTGACATTGCCATTGCCTGATGTTTGGCATCATTTGGAAAATTCTTCAGCTTTGAAGAATGGATACCATTTGGAATTGATCCAGAGGCAGTTTGATGCTATTGTCAGAAAATTGCAATAAATTTCTTGTCAGACATGTGGCAGATTATTTAGGAATATAAGGAAAAGGGGCAGGCGTAGACCATTCAGTGTCTCAAGCTTGTCCCTAATTCCATAAGATCATGACTGATCTGCCCCAGGCCTCAATTCTTCTTGCATTATAGGTCATCATAGCCCTGAACTCCCTAAAATATTAAAACTCCATCTATTTTCACAATGGCTCAGTGGTTAGCACTACTACCTCACAGCACTAGGGACCCAGGTTCGATTCCAGTCTTGGGTGACTGCCTATGTGGAGTTTGCACATTCTCCCCGTGTCTGCGTTGGTTTCCTCCCACAGTCCAAAGATGTGCAGGTCAGGTGAATTGGCCATGCTAAATTGCCAATAGTGTTAGGTACATTAATCAGGGGGAAATGGGTCTGAATGGGTTACTCTTTGGAGGGTTGGTGTGGACTTGTTGGGCCTGTTTCCACACTGTAGGGAATCTAATCTAGATACTTTCAGTGATATAATTTCCGCAACTCTCTTTGCTGCAGAATTCTAGACATTTCTATTCTCTGAGAGAAGAAATTCTTGAATGGGTATGATCTATATGGGCTTCAGTAAGGTGTTCAATAAGGTTCTGCATGGTAGATTGGTTAGCAAGGTTAGATCACATGGAATACAGGGAGATCTAGTAATTTGGATGCAGAACTGGCTCAAACATAGAAGACAGTGGATGGTGATGGAGGGATGAAAGAAAGAAAGATAAGAGGAGATCAAAAAACAAGAATGAGCTGGGATTAATAAAGGAAAAGGCATTCCAATGTTTGAAAAATTAATAACCAGAAAGCATAAATTTAACCTGAATAGCAAAAGATTCAATGAGGTTTTTTTGATGCAACTAAGTAAACCTATAAAAGAAAGAACAGTAATAGTTGGAAATTAATGTACCGGTTGCACTGCTTCTGAATTTTGAAGTATACAAGATGAGTTTGGCCAGTATATATAATTCGCCAACAGTCATACTGCATTATCCTTTGGTTAGAAATGTTTAATCAATTTGTTTACAGGTTGGTGAAAGCAAATACACTTTCAAAAAGGGATTGGATGAATCCTCATGGAGAATAAGTGCACGGATCTGGTGAAAGAGCTGGGAAGTGGGATTAAGTCAATTGCTCTTCAAAAGAACCAGTACAGAATTGATGGAATAAATGGACTCCTTTTGTGCTCTACTATTCAATTATTCTGCAAAATGATTCTATTTTATACAGGCAGATAACAATTTTTTATCCGTGCTAAAATGTAATATTCATTTGTATTTGTTCTACACAACCTGGCATGGTCATGCTTGAAACCAGACTTCTTGGATAGTGATCAGGAATAGGATTGATAACCCTTTCCCTCACCGAAATACACTCGGGTCAATTCCACACGCATTCATTTCTCATCTATAGCAATTTTAGTGAATTGCAGTATATCCTTAGTGACATCAGTTCACAGTACTACTTTATTCCTGCACTACATCAGCGTAGCAAAGTGTAGTAAAGAAATTCCAGCAATTTCTGCATCACGTTTAGAAATCTGTGTAGCCACACACTTAACAATCCCAAAATGAAGCAGCAAGCTTTTAATTACATTTAACGTGTACATAAAAAATATGCATTCTTGTGTGCTTGTATCTGGGAAATTACAATCTAGCTCAATACAAATTGGCACACCGACTATCAGGAAAAGGGTAAAAGCCTTGGCTGGCTTTCTTTCTTTGAGGTAGATTGGAGTCAATAAACCTAGTTATGTATCCTTGGGTCTGACACCCTCTTGAGTTAAGGAGAGTTAATCTGGAGGTCCATCTGATTTTGCTAGCCACAGGTATGGAGTTACAACTGCGATATACCATTGCTTAAAAACATGAGTTGGAATCTTTGATATAGAAACTATATTTATACACAAATTTGTTTTGAGTTAAAATCAGTTAAAACTGACCATCAGTTAGACCCAGACTTACCAGTCAGCATGTGTCCTGATCAAACCATAGAACATAGAACATAGGATATTATAGCATGGTACAGGCCCTTCAACCCTCGATGTTGTGCTGCCCTTTATCCCACTCTAAGATAAAACTAACCTACATCTGGAGTTTAAATCATAAATTTCCTCAGTAAAATCATTGAGTTTAAGAAAATTCTAAGCAATTTTTTTTTGGCTAAGGTTGTCTCTAAAGTCAAACTATAGAAAATCTTGATGTGAGGTTAAAGGAATCTAAAGACTTTTCCGGGTACTGAATGTCATGATGCAGAAAAATACAAAAAAAAAGTGGATTTAAAAGATAAGCCAACAGTCAATTGGTGATGTAATTTGCTATTGGTTCAATATCTTTTGACAGCCGGCATACACCAATAAATGTTTAAAAGTGCACACGCACAACTTTGTCCAATGAGCTGGACTACTGCTCCTGTGTTTATGTACAATTTCTATCAATATTATTGATTCTTCAAATCATTACTTTACCACCTTTACCACATTTATGTGTAACTAACAAATTGCAAACTGACATCTCATCCATCATTTCCCAGTCATGTGATAATATAATCATCTGTCAATTCCCAGTCATGTGATGATATAATCATCCGTCATTTCTTACTTATGTGATTCCAAGGTTACACCAAAGGTGGTTAACTCTTGACAACCATCTGAAATGGCTACTTTATTGTACGTGGCCCATCACCATCCAAGGCAATTAGGAATGGGAAATAAATTCCCGCCTTGCTAGTGATGGTCCACATTCTTCCTGCGTCTGCGTGGGTTTCCTCCGGGTGCCCCGGTTTCCTCCCACAGTCCAAAGATGTGCAGATTGGGTGAATTGGCCATGCTAAATTGCCCCATAGTGTTAGGTAAATGTAGGGGAATGGGTGGGTTGCGCTTCGACGGGTCGGTGTGGACTTGTTGGGCCAAAGGGCTGTTTCCACACTGTAAATAATCTAATCTAAAACTAATTCCGGAGGATTTCTTGTTTTGATCCAAACATCTGGTGAAGATGACATCAGCCTGTGATGTCAGGGAAAGGAGCATCTAAATTATGTCTTACAGCCTCCCACATCAATATGAAATTGCCATTTTCAAAAATGTTTGGCACTTAAAAACAAAATGCAACAAACTACATATTTGTCAATACCTCCCAAACCTGCAGCAATAAAAATGCAGCAAGTGTATAGGAAGGACACCACCTTCAATTTCTCTTCCAAAATCATCTCTCACCTATATGAATATAGAAGTACCATTAGAAAAAAAAAGGTGCGATATTTGACACATCATATGTAATCTAGATTTGGACATGTAAGGTTGTTCCTTCATTGTATCAAAAAAGTCTTGAACTATTTAATATCAGCACTGTGGAAAAACCTTACTGCCAGGAACCTCCTGAATAAGGTCATTATCAGAAATATGAGGGAAAGCACAGACCAACAGTTAATAGATGAAAGAGAAAGGAACTCCTTAATGATTTAGCCACAGCATGTGGAGCAGGAGTGTCAATGATTAAACCTTGATTTGGCTAATTTGGACAATAAACTCAAGATCTTGACCTAACAACTCAAATGAGCCTGAGAAGGACAGCATACAGGCAATCAACAGGAGAGCATGGGACAACGAGCAGAGAGTCAGCCTAGCCACCATTTAATGATCATGCTGGAGAGTCATGCCAAGATGCTTAACCAAATTATTCAGGGCAAAATCAGGGAAGACGGTGACTAGCAAAACCAAACCCCATGCAGTATCTACAGTAACTGGATGATTGAGCAGCTGAGGGAAAAATCTCAGGCAGGTAACCAAGGGAGGATCCTATCCTGGATTAGTGATGAATAACTTGAACATTTGTTCCAGGAGAGAACCCTCGCTAGGTCTAACTGTCAGCTGCGGCAGCCCATCAAGTTGTGGTTTAATGATAGCTGCAAGGACTCTCTTGCTGAAGCACTGGGCTTGGTGCTAAGGGTGCCAATTATCCCGAGAGACAGAGTTGGGTTGAGGACCTGTGAAGGTGAAAATATTAGAATCATAAAAAAATATATTTAAAGGGTTACCATGACCCTTGCATATACTGTATAGAGACAGGGCACAGTGAGAGGGACCACTCTTATGTAAATGTAAATAAACCATACAATACTGTCGTGCCTATGAACTGTTATTGATGAATTTGGCTTCTCTCATAACTAGCTGCGGCCTTTTTGCACTCATCTTGATATACCTCAGTATACTGGTAGTTAGGATTGCAGGCTGGGAATGACAGCTATCCCAAGAGATTGGCATGCTCACCATGAATAATATACATGTACGCAGGCATTATAAAATAAATGGAACTCCCAGGATTCTCACTGCTGTCACTTCCATTTGTTCTGATTACTGAACACTTCAGCTCCATATGGATTCTTGTGATAGGAGTTTCCCTTTTTTTGTATAGACTTGACCAATGTGCACGATGGTTTTCACATGAATATGTAAGCTCCTTTGACAAAAAGCATAACCAACTATTACAACTAAGTTTGAACTTCATTCACATAAGCTTTGTTCCATTGAAAAGGGAGGTAATGTAGCAGCTTCCAGGCTGCTAAAACACAGATAGGTTGATAATTTGGCCAAACAGCAAGGGATGCTGGGTACATTGGCCGAGAAAAAACTCTGAAATCGCAAAAACCTACACACCAGACACAATGAAAACATAGCATCCAGGTGATAATGACTTTAGCATGACGTAAAGGCAACAGTTATCTTGGAGAGATTTAACCCCAACAACTTATCCACTAAACACAGGAGGACCTAAACAGAACAGCATCAGGTCTTGCTACATTAACAGTGACAAGTCATCTAAGTGAATGACTTTTACTTCAAACTATTAAGTGTTACAGTATAACTGCATGAAATATTGACAAAGAAAGAACTATTGGGGTCTTTCTAAAGGTTTGATGCTCTGCTGGATTGTGGTTATGTTCTATGTAATTTTAAACTGATGAGAAGTAATGTCTTTAAAATGGCTGCCCACTTCTTTTGTAAATGCTTGCTATCATGAGAGCTTTCTCTTTAGTTTGGAGACAATATTGTGAAGTGCATATTGAGGTACCAGTATGGAGTATCTCTGCTGTGTGGGCACCTATATATACGTTGTCCCTAAAGCTGTCCCTGAAATCTTCTCTGTAAGTAAGGCTCTTCAGCTCCTGATGTACAGCAACACTGCTTTATTTTCATCAGCACATTGTAGGTTACTAAATACAGCTCTCAAGCGTATATGAGATTCCCTACACTATGGAAACAGGCCCTTCAGCCCAACAAGTTCACACCAACCCTCCTAAGAGTAACCCACCCACACCCTGTATTTACCCCTGATTAATGCACCTAACACTATGTGCAATTTAGCATGGCCAAATCACCTGACCTGCACATCTTTGGACTGTTGGAGGAAACTGGAGCACCCAGAAGAAACCCACACAGACTCGAGGAGAATGTGCAAATTCTACACAGGCAGTTGCCTAAGGCGAGGACCGAACTTAGGTCCCTGGCACTGCGAGGCAGCAGTACTAACCACTGAGCCACTGTGTTGTAATACCTAAGACCTCTCTCTTCATATGTTCATTTCCAGACTGGTGTCTCCTCTCCTAATAATACTAGACCAATTTAAATAAATCTCAGTATAGCACAGCTGGTATTCCATTCGACTGGACTGTGGTGGTGCTCCTTATCCTCCAGCGTCAACTTGAGACTTTTCCAGTGTAAATGTGAGTGGAGCAACTATACAGCAATGACAGAGAGCTGTAGTTGCCCAGACATTAATTACTTTCAAATCAGAGATTAATAGATCTTTGAATACCAAGAAAATCAAGAAACATGGGGATTATAAGCAAAGATGGCCCAAATTTAGAAAAACTAAGGTACAATTCCATTGAATTCTGGAGCAGGTTTGAGGGACAGAAGGGTTTATTGCTGGTCCTGTTTTGTTCTTACTTAGCAGACTTTGCCATTCCTTTTATGGACTGATCTTGCTCCAAAAAAAAGCACAATAAGGTTAAGTTTAATCCATGAGTTTTATAAGGAGACAAAGTGAGAAATGAAAAATAATTTTTTTTACAGAAGCAGAGAGAAAAAAAATTGTTTCAGGCCTTTTTGTTCCAGAATAAAGTCTAAGTTGACAAATGCTGTCAAATTGCTGCATACTGTCAATAGAAACAGGGAAGGTCAGTCTTTTCTCTCTCAACTGTACCCAGTGAACACTACTATCCACAGGATAGAAATCGTAGCTTAATATTCATAACAATGTGTTTGAAAAGTCAAAGAGGCCACTACTTTGTGATCAGAACTATTGGACTGCAGAAAGAAAATCAGCACTGCCAGGTGCTGGAAATGAAACTGGCCTTTCAAAAGATTAAATTCTTAAATGTAAATGTGAGGGTATTGCAAGCAAAATGGATTTGATTTACTAACTTTTCTCCAAACTGCCAATTTCTTTCATTGCAGCACTGCTTTGAACCTTATGCCTCACGTTTCGCACAGTTACAATCCATAGACTCCACTCAAGCATATGAAGCTCAGCCATCTAGCAAATTTATATTTTTTTCCCATTCTGCCAGTGTTCTGACACAATGATAAACAGCCTCAGTTTTTAGTAAAGGTTGGAGAAAGCTCAGTCAATCTACCTTAATTGCCTGAAGCAACTGAACCGTGAAAACTGCAGCTACAGTGTACCTGGGCACACTGGCAATGACGAGGGAAGAGCAAGGTTCCAGTTTAACCGTTAAGGATCAGGGAACACTTGAGTTGCAAGAATTGGGAGCAAATATGTGTCAGGTTGAGAAGCAAATACAGAATATTCTCTTGGCTTTTTTCTTCACACTTGCTATTTCCAACAATCTGCTAGTCGAGACAATATATCCCTTCAGAGAACGTGCAAATTTCAAGGGAGAGTGTAATTTTAATTTTGATGATGGTGTGAACAGATAACCAGCCATGAGATAAGCTGTTTAGTATTTCTTTGCATTAAAGGAATGAAAAGAAAAAAAAGAGTATAAATTTTTGAAATGTGAAACCTGTCTGATATTTCCCATTTTACTTGAATGCCTTACGGTAAAACTAAACATTTCATGTTTTTAGTGAGTTACTTATATTTTGATTAAAATCGTAATGCAACCATTGCCCAATATATCCAACAATCAACACTGTTAATTGTTAGAAATTTCTGCTTGTTTCTGCTCTTTTGCCTTTGCCCTCCTTCTCCAGGATATGCTGTAATCATGCTGTTATTAACTTATCCCCCTCAACTACTCTGAGTTATCAAATTCCTACCCCAAACTTTCAGTACACCTCAACCTTCCTACTCCATGATCATGACGAATGGTGAAACTAGCTCGATGTTTGAATGGTCTCCTCCTACTTCTATATTCTATGCTTTTCTATGTTTACTTGCTTGCTACTCTGTCACTGAACTGACTTCTCCTTGTATAATCCTACAGAAATATCTCTCTTGAAAACCATAGACAGGCTCTTTGAGGGAGTAATGCTACCTTGTTATCTATATCAACCCCCACTTGCTCCATTCTACTCTTATTAGGGGCTAATTTTGTCCATTTCCTGATCATGTAACACCTCCTCCTACTGGTGTGCTTTGGACTCTGCCAGTGGATCAGTCTTCATCACTCCACATTTCCTTCAAGAGCATTCAATCACTTGTGAACAAGGGTCTTGCTACCCATGATGGGTATAGATAGGTTTAAAGATAGGTTCTTTTCCATAGTGTAGGGGATTTCAAGACTAGAATACATATTTTTAAGGTTGGAGGAGAGAGATTTTAAAAGGACACGAGAAGCAAATTGTTTACACACAAGGTGGCTTGCGTGTGGTATAGGTTTCCTGAGGAAACAGTGAATGCGGGCACAGTTACAATGTTTAAAAGACACTTGGATAGATATGTGAACAGGAAAGATTTGGAGGGATTGGGGCAGGTAGGTGGGAGTAGTTTAGTTTGGGATTGTGTTGAGCATGGACTGGTTAGACCAAAAGAGTCTGTTTCTGTGCTGTAAGACTATGACTCAATGAGCATCACATGATGGGTGATCACATTATGGGCTTGCTGGAAATCTGGCTGAGGGGTTGACATTCCCTTCCTCCTAAATGAAGCTTCCATGACCAACAGTGCCTTCCATCACTGGTTTCTGATCATTGTGATAATGGTGGCAGGGCATCTATCATCAAATACGTTTTGATCTGTCCTCTGATGGTTTCTCCTTGTTACACTTTCTTCAGCACAAATTCTGAAGCATTGTTTTCTACTGCCTCTTGAAGTATGTTAGTATTTTGTTTTTAATTGGGGTATAATTACGTTGTCCTTCCTTGTGCTCAAACTGGGAAATATTTCATCTTTGGCAATTGCCCTTCCTATCAGTGCTGTTGGCAAAAGTACACAACATAGACTGAAGCAGCTCAAAAAAATGCCTCGCAACTACCTTCCCAGGGCACTTTGAGACTGGCAGTAAATGTTGACATAGCTAACAACCAACTACATCTCATGTTCTCAATTTAATCTATGAAGCTTCCATCTCACTTTGCCATGCTACTTGTTATAATTTCAGTCAGAGAGAAAGCCATCTTTGACCACATCCTTGTATTGCAGTCTACACATATCCCACCCTCTCTTTCCAGTCCTCCATCTTTCTCCACTTTTCCCAAGGAAAACTGTCCATCCTACATCACTTACACATTAATTTTCAATATCCCAGCGGTCTTACTTTTGGCCTTGCTTTTATCAAGACATTTCTGCAGCTGACTTCAGCTCATCTTCACATTTGGTAAACTGATTTCTAGTGAAGCCATTATGGTCTTCCCTATTGCTTCTCTATTCCTTTAGCTGTAAATGGCACAAACTTGGAAGGGCATGGTGGATACGTTTATCATTTGCCTGATTTGGCCAGACAGCAGCACTGTTGGATTCTGCTCTTGTCAGCAAAATCTGCTCACTATTCGAGAATCATTCTGGAATGTAATGATAACTGCTTGCCTTATACAGTCCACTGTGAATCATTTCTTAAACCCCACTCCCTTGGTCCCTTTACTGCCACCACCACCAACAACTTCAAGGAGGCCATAACATTTCTTTCTCAGATTGAAGTCATTCAGTCACCTATTTCTGCAACTTTCCTCCCTTACTTTGCCACTGGAACCAAAGGACTTCTGAAGTTTCTCCTTGTCCTAGGCCTGATCCCATAAACATCTTGATTTTTTTCTCAATTTCTCTCCATCTCTTTTCATCTCATCCACGAAATGTATCTGTTGCACCTTCAACCCTCCTCTCATTAAGCTGATGACTATCCAATGCCCTTTCCTGGTTTCAATGGTGCTGATAATGTTTACTGTTCTCTTCATCAGTTCTTTTTTCTTCCTTTTTCTAACTCTGCCTTCAGAGTGATGGCAGATGCTGGACAAAGTCTTGTGTTCGTGAGGACGAAGTGGTAATCCCATCTCAGTAACCATCAAGGTCATAGCCACCCTTCATTTTTCTCCTATCAGATTATTTCAGACAGCAAGTGAAAACCTTTGTGACATCACCCAATCCTCCATCAAATGTGCATCTGGGATGCCATGGATGTCACTTTTTTTCCCAGAGTGCAACTCTTCCTATCCTGCCCTCTTGACTGCAAGAGTCAACAGCTAGGGCTGTAGGGATTCTTCATTATCAATGGCTACTCCCAGGTTGTCAATGACTGCACCCACAATGCTTTGAAAACACCCTATCACAAACCAGCAATATTTGTGAGAAGGAACTAATTCACACTCTTAATCTTCAACTAATTTGTGATTATCAAAGCCACAGTCTGTGCCAGGTCTCCTGGAAGCTGCAATGGCTCATACATTCTATAGCACATAAGTGCTTGCCTCACTGCAATACTTTTGGGCCATGCAGGGATGGCTGCTGGGAGCCAAGAGATATATCCTCAAAACCTGGCTCATAATACTCAAGAAGGATTCAAGGAAGCAAATAAGCCAATCACTTTTAACCAAGTTGAGCACATTTTTGGAGGGAATCCTGGGGGACAGGATGTACATCTATTTGGAAAGGCAAGGACTGATTCAGGATAGTCAACATGGCTTTGTGCATGAGAAATCATGTCTCACAGACTTGATTAAGTTTTTTGAAGAATTAACAAAGAAGATTGATGAGGGTAGAGCAGTAGATGTGATCTATATCGACAAGGTCCCCATGGGATACTGAATGGCAAAGTTAGATCTCATGGAATACAGGGAGAACTAGCCATTTGGATACAGAACTGGCTCAAAGGTAGAAGACAGAAGATGGTGGTGGATGGTTGATTTTCAGACTGGAGGCCTGTGACCAGTAGAGTGCCACAAGGATTGGTGCTGGGCCCTCTACTTCTTTTCATTTACATAAATGATTTGGATGTGAGCATAAGAGGTACAGTCAGTAAGTTTGCAGATGACACCAAAATTGGAAGTGTAGTGGACAGCGAAGAGGGTTACCTCAGATTACAACAGGATCTGGACCAGATGGGCCAATGGGCTAAGAAGTGGCAGGTGGAGTTTAATTCAGATAAATGTGAGGTACTGCATTTTGGGAAAGCAAATCTTAGTAGGACTTATACACGTAATGGTAAGGTCCTAGGGAGTGTTGCTGAACAAAGAGACTTTGGAGTGCAGGTCCATAGTTCCTCGAAAGTGGAGCCACAGGTAGATAGGATAGTGAAGAAGGCATTTGGTATGCTTTCCTTTATTGGTCAAAGTATTGAGTACAGGAGTTGGGAGGTCATGTTGCGGCTGTACAGAACATTGGTTAAGCCACTGTTGGAATATTGCATGCAATTCTGATCTCCTTCCTATCGGAAAGATGTTGTAAAACTTGTAAGGGTTCAGAAAAGATTTACAAGGATGTTGCCAGGGTTGGAGGATCTGAGCTACAGGGAAAGGCTGAACAGGTTGGGGAGTTTTCCCTGGAGCTTCAGAGGCTGAGGGGTGACCTTATAGAGATTTACAAAATTGTGAGGGGCATGGATAGGATAAATTGACAAAGTCTTTTCCCTGGGGTCAGGGAGTCCAGAACTAGTGGGTGTAGGTTTAGGGTGAGAGGGGAAAGATATAAAAGAGACCTAAGGGGCAACTTTTTCATGCAGAGGGCAGTACATGTATGGAATGAGCTGCCAGAAGATGTGATGGAGGCTGGTACAATTGCAACATTTAAGAGACATTTGGATGGGTATATGAATCGGAAGGGTTTGGAGGGATATGGGCTGGGTGCTGGCAGGTGGAACTAGTTTGGGTTGGGATATCTGGTCGACATGGATGGGTTGGACCGAAGGGTCTGTTTCCATGTTGTACATCTCTATGATTCTATGGCTCTAAGTTAAGGAAAGCTTCACATTCGAAGAAAAAAAAATACAATGTGACAAAGAATAGTGGTAAGCCAGGGAATTAAGAATGTTGTCAAAAAAGAAAAGCAAATGACAGCCAAAACATAAATGAAGAGAGAGAAAATAAAGTTGGATGGTAAATTTGCAAGTAATATCAAGATAGAGAGCAAGAACTTCTTTAAATATGCTAAAGGAAGGGAGAGTTCAAAGTGAAGATTACCCATTGACAAAAAAACCAGGGAATAATAATGGAGATCCAAAATATAAGAGAAGATTTGTATAAACAATTTGCATCAATTTTCACATTAGAAGGGACCAATAGTATTTTTAAATATTAAATAATCAAGGGAATTCAGGAAGGTAGTGGGGATAAATTCTTCTGGACCTGATGAAATGCATCCTAGTTATTACTAAACGCTATAAAAGACATTGTAGATGCATCAATAGCAATCACTCAAAAGTCATTAGATTCTGGAAAAGTGCCAGAGGATTGGAAACCAGCTTGTATAACATCTTTATTCAAAAGGGGAAGGAGGCAAAAAAAAGGCAACTATCGAGCAAATGTTTACCACCAGTCATTGTAATAATGTCAGAGTCCTGATTCGTTATCTTCTTCTCATAGAAGTATTGATCAGTCTGCACCACCTTCTACCCTCTAGCCATGAGCCCAGCCATTCCAAATCCCTCCCAGTGTGCCTCAGAGTTCTGGACCTGGCCTTCCTGCGATGAGACAAAGGCATGGTTTGAAAATGATGTGAATGGATGCAAGAGCAGTTAGACAGCATGAATGAACGGGAAGCTGGTAAGGTGTCCTCAGTGATTGAGTAAGAAGTGCAGAAGATATGAAGAGTTAAAAGTTATGCAAGATGAAGTAGATGTGATACCTGAAGGGGAAATGGGATGCTGGATCTTGTAGTAAATTGCCTTTGGGGAGGTGCATGTGCAGTGGCAGAGTTCAAGTCAGTAATGACCTGTGATTGCGAAGGTGCCAAGAGAAGAGGGTGCCACTTATTCTTGTTGAGGTTGTTGACCTTCTTATGGCAATTCTGGTCGTCCCCTTTTGATGCAGACCAGTATTGCCATCTCTGCCCAGATCAGCTGGGTTGATTGGCATGGCCTGTTTCTGTGATTCACCTGGGAATGGAATAAGCCTTCTCTTCACAATTTCATCGGTCAGCACCTTGACGTCCTTCCTGGGCATTCTTCTGCACCATCTGGTCAGAGTTTAGAAGTGAGCTCAACAATGCATGGACTTTTTGCTGGCTTACAGCTTTAGAAATGGCACCCAGCTTGAGTTTAACAGGAAAATGTAATTATAGCATTGTTCACTGTTGCAATTGCTCAGAAAGTTTCATTTTATTTTCAGGTGGGATTGCGAATAATGCCAGCCTTGGAGTTGAATACTTCCATTTTTAGTTGAAGAGTGCTGGTGTTCACTTTGGCCTCTCCCTCCCTCTTAATATATTTAAAGAAGCTCTTGCTGTCTATCTTGATATTGCTTGCAAATTTCCTGTTAAGGTTTATTTTCTCTTTCTTTATTATTATTTTGGTCATCCTCCATCATTTCTTTCTTCAAGTATTCCCAAGTCTCAGGATTAAGTAACATTCACGAATCTTGAAGGCGGAAGTCTCAGGAAGTGCCCCATACCCCACTTGCATAATTCGCGAGGTGAGAAAGGAAAGATTGTATGAAGTGACTCATCCTGTGCCATGAAGCATGCTCCCCACCACTCTTAACTAAAAATGGAAATATTTGGCCCAAAAGCTGGGATTATTCACAATGCAGACCTAAAATAAAATGAAACTTTCTGCACAATTACAGCTGTCAACAGTATTCTAATTGTATTTTTCTTTTAAATTGAACTACACCAGCTATATGGTAAATTGCACATCCAATACCACAGAAAAAAAGGAGGTGAAAATCATTACTTTGAATTTATTCAATATATTGTAGTTGATAGCAAATTAGCAGAGACATTTATGGCAGTTATTCAATCATATTGTTCTTTTAATGTGCACAAATTGTTCAAGGATCATTCTCACATTTTTTGACGCTATTGGTATTACTCATTTGAATTCCAGTCTTGTTGGTTGTCGACAATTGTCTACTATTTTACATTCAATGTTGTCAGTGGTACAAAGAAGGTACAGGAATGAAAAAGAGACAGCAGGAAGCAATTACAGTGAGCGCAACCAAAAGCTGCAATATTCTTTATGAGCTACTTGCATTGCAGGGAAATGCAATGCCACTTTAAGGGAAATCAGGTGATGCACCTCCAAACTCAAAGGAAATGAAACATCAAACACTCTGGGCAAGAGCAGTGCGCAGTTGGAGACACACAAAAATATGTTGGTGAATTGTTATTTATTTAGTTACAACCCAAAATAATATTTTTGTTATTAGATGGACAAAACAATGGACAGAAAGAAAGCAATGTTTACAAATAGACTAAAAGCACTATCCTTTAAAAGAGCAAATGATAAATTATAATGCTGCAAAATTGTAAGAAGAGTGCATGTTTTCTATAACAAACATACTGTTAGAGAGTCATTTTTATTGCATCATTATTGTAACAGATGGGTAGGAAGAAGAGAGAAAATAGAGCTGATTTGGGTATCCCTATTCTAACTTTGTTGTCAAATTGCTCAATTGTCAACTTCAGTTCACAGTGAAGTGAAAAGATATGATTGCCTAGTTCCATGAATAAGCATCTTGTCATCTGCCACTGATACAACCTTCACAATACATTGGAGAGAGCAAAGAGCCAGTTTTGTTCCCCTACAGGTATATTCCAAGCAGGTTAAGGTGAGGGATGTGACTGCTAATAATAGACCACATCTTCCCCCTGGGATCTGGCATCAGAATCAGTAGGGTTTCAGTGTAGATGCAGTGAACATCCTTGAGCACATACGGCCATTGTGTCCATCAAGCCTGCGCCAGCCTTTTGGACGAGGCATCCAATTAATCCTCCTCCCTTGTTCTTTCTTGCAGTGTTTACTTTACATGCAGAAAGACAATATTTTTTAGTCTTAAGATTGTGTCTACTTCTTGCACCCTTTCAGTAATTGAATTCCAGACTATAAAAAACATATTGTGTTTAAAAAAAATGATCATCCAAACAATCAAGAAATTTAGATTTAAAAAAAAGCAGAAATTGTTATAAATATTGTGGTACATAAAATAGAAACAAAAGTTAACATTTTGATTTAAAATTGATTTTTCTGTTGAATAAGCTGACTGACATGCTCATGATTTACATAGTAGCCTGCATTTGTGCTGTGAAGTTCTCTTGAATTATTTGACTGACATATTCATCTACATTTAACCCAAAAACAAGAAAACATCTGCAACTTGAACCTTTAAAACAATTCCATTATGCTGACCACGCATCTTTCAGTCTTAACCCTGCAAGTGAACATGAATAGCAGCTATTCTGATGTAGTTTTTACTCTAAAACAATATTACAATTGTGTTGAAGAAACAAATGCTTTCATACCAACCCAAATAATTTCATAGAAATGTGTAGCAAAGGAATGGACCCTTTGACCCATGATGTTGAGCTGAACATGATGCCAAATTAAACTAACCCCTTCTTCCTGACCTTGGTCCCTATCCCTCCATTCCTTGAATATTCATGTGCTTATCTCGAAGTCCCCTAAATGCCCCTATCGTATCTGACTCCATCACCACCCCTGGCAGTGCGTTCCAGGCTCCTGCCATTCTCTGTGCTAAAAAAAACTCCTTTGAACTTTCCCATCTCACCCTAAATACCCCTAGTATTATAAAATGTCAACTCTGGGGAAAAGATCCTGACCATCAACTCTATTATCTATGCATTTCATAGTTTTATAGACTTCTATCAAGTCTTCCCTCAGTCTCTGCCGCCCCAGAGAAAACAACCTGAGTTTTTTCTAGTCTCTCCTTATAGCTCTTACTCTCTAATTCAGGCAGCATCCCGATAAACCTCTTCTGCACCTCTCCAAAGCCTCCACATCCTTCTGTAATCCTTTCTTTGGGAAGCGAGAGGCAATGCAGAAAGCATAGCTTGAAACTGTTATTTTTATCAAGACTTAGATCCAATGGTTAGAGATAAAGAAAAATGCATATTTTGTACAAGTCTGATCCACTTCATGAAATTGAAACTTGCTAGTAAAGCATATGAGCAGCTCCACACTGTGAGTGACCACAAGTATTTTAATTTTTTTTTAAAAATGCTGTACGTATCTCTAACATGGAAATCAAAGTAGTTCCATCTTTATTTTTACTTGCTTGGAGAACTGAAGGTCAGAATTGCTGTATCCCTCTGAAGTACATTCATGTTGCATCACTGAATTCCAAGAATCAAGTTAAAAAATGTTCTACTTTCCAATGTCATGCCTTGCCATTATCTAATGACGTATTGGTTCAAAAAGTAATGGACTTTAGTGTGAACCATACAAAGAGAATCATTCATCAGAGGCCAGGCACACAGTCGGGCTACCAAATCCGGAATATCCAAATATAGAGCCTCCCTCTCTTGTCTCTGATCTCTTACAGCATTTTGATAAATAGCTGATAGGAAGCATCTCTCACACAGTGATTTACAGAAGTTAAATTCAACATGCATCACGCATCAGAATATTTTATACTGTACTACACTTGAAATGAGAGCTTGTTATGACCCAGGCTAAATGCTGGCAAAAAAAAACAAACAAATAATCAGCAGGATTCATGAATATTTGCCCAAGCTTTTGAAAATAATTTTGTTTGCTTGTTATTCTAGCATACAATTACTGAGTGGTGTAAAGATAATAAATTACAAGTGGTAAAAGCAATTTGATTAATGATGCTAGAAAGGATACTTTGCAGTTTGGTCTTTCGGTTTTTCTTGTTTCTGCAGATGCTGTCTGACAGGCTTCCAAATTTCACATTCCCAACTATTCCCTCTTGTATGACAGGATTTACAAGTTATAATGGTGATAGACAATTCCTAATCTTCTCACAATCACTCTCTGAGCTGTTGAACTAAATATTAGGGATCTCCATGGCTGTATTTGAAGTCAGGGGCTCATAGCATAAAGAGGATGGTCTGGCCACTATTTTCCTGCCTACCTCAACCTTTATGCCCATTGATTAACCTTATCCCTGCCCATTCCCATCCTTTCCTCCCGTTTCCCCACTTGGATTCTCAAACTTGACCTTCTATCCCCTATTTTATTGGGCATTTTCCAGTAAGTTCTATCTATTAATGTGTCAATCTAAGATCATTCAGTCCATGTTCCCCAGGGATTTCCTGTGGTCTTAATAATGTCTTACTCCAGGACTACAGAGTTGCTGGTCAATTAGATTGGCTGAAAGATCTCTGGAGTGGAGGAGGAGGGAGGAAATATGGCTGCTCCCCACACAATCTCATTGTGGCGCTGCTTGGTTTTGGGTGAGCAAGCTAACATAAGACTTTTTGGTGAGGAGCTTGACAGATCAAATGATGTGTATGATCCAGCTCATTGTCTTCTTTGCAACAGATTTCTGACTTCCTGGTGGCAGCGCTGCCTCTTCCTGTTCTATGTGTGATGTGAAGGATTGTTGGAAATGCCTGAGGTTGGGCAAGCATATCAGCCAGAGATCTCATCAACTTTCCAATACAACCACTTTTGGAAACCACACTCGCTGAAGCGATTTCACTCAATGTTGCCTTTGCTAATACCCAATGTAGTACTTAATGGAGGACAATAGGTTTCTTCTGACCATAGCTGATCATCAACCCAAGTACGTTTGGGTTAGGTAAGGTCCTTTGACTCTTGTGAATTGCTGCTCACCCATCAATAGAATTGTTAATGCATGGAGCAGCTGATAAATCAGTCAATACTTTACACCTGTTTTCAGCAACATCCTGTAGTTTTCTCATGCTTTCAAAGTAATGACACATCTCATTATCTAATCAACAATTGCGACTGAATGAGGTAATGTGATATTAGGAGAGCTGGGTCAGAGACATTGATTTGAAGGAACATTTTAAAGGAGGGGAGTGATAGTTTGACACAATTTAAGATGCAAGATGGGAATTTCACAACTTGTGGTACAAAGCTGAAGGCATTGGTATAGTGAAGGGAACTGGAGTTAGGTAAGTAATTGTGGATACTGGCCTTTAGATTGATATGACTCCTGTCGGGAAACAAGTCCTTTTAAAAATTACAAAGAACTTCTCAAGTGTAGAAATTATCACCAAGATTCCATTTTTGTAGTTTTACTTAAAGAAGATGAGGAACAAACACAGAATAAAAGGTGAACTTCATTCTAGATGGTGAATAGACTAAAGATACATCTTCCAGGACAATAGTTGCCCAGTCACACGGATAACTGTTTATTATTATCTATGAAAGGTATTGATCCATTTACAATTGATGCATCATCTTAAATGTCCTTTCTTAAGCATTCCTCTTACAGATTTCACAGAGCTTCTAACGAAATGATAAATTTTCCTGTGGGTAGTGCTTTTGGTTAAAAGTCATCATGAGCAGTTTTGAAGGACTATAGCCAATTTTTATTAAGGTGAAGTCATGGCATATTTTTAAAGGGACAGATTCTTGCCATCTCCAGCTTCTCAATTGATTTGTTTAATTTCATGGAAACCGTTCAATGCTTAAATGCTCCATGTCCATTTATTGTGGAACAGAATGACTGTTCAGAAATGCTGCAGGTAATGCTGAGTTAGCTGATCTTACCTGGAGCTTTGCCAGCATGCTCCCATTGAAACAAGTGCTGTTTACATAAGAAATAGAGGGTGCAGGAAATAAGAATCAACAAAGGTCCTTCTGCCTGATTAAGGGAAAGTAACTATAGTGCCAGAGGACCACCTTTTCATTAGAGACTGTTGTTGATGGGTTTAACTGAGGGTCATCACACATCAAGTGTGCAATGAAGTAGAGGAGGGTTACAGAAATTGAACCAGATGTGTCAGCATCGCAAACTGACCATTTGGCCAACCAACCCCTGATTAGACCTGCAGCAGTAATCA
This sequence comes from Hemiscyllium ocellatum, assembly GCF_020745735.1. Taxonomy (NCBI): domain Eukaryota; kingdom Metazoa; phylum Chordata; class Chondrichthyes; order Orectolobiformes; family Hemiscylliidae; genus Hemiscyllium; species Hemiscyllium ocellatum. Next base: position 30,590,269 of record NC_083421.1, on the reverse strand, counting down.
TTCTATTCAATCGTGGTACCTTTCAGCGGCCAAACAGGCTGCTAGTTAGTAGTTATGAGGCATTCATTGTTTGGGACAATATATATGGAGTAGAACTAGAAGCTGTATAGTGTTTGTGGCCCAGTATCCCAAGAAGGATTGGATGTTGATGGTGAGCAGTTCAGTGCCTTGAGAGATGTAAATGGAACATTAATTTAGATGTCCATCCGAAGCCTCTTCATCTCCTTTGATGCAATGTGTAGCCTCACAATAGAGACAATCAATCAGTCAGTGAACCGAGCCTGTCACACTTCAGAAAGTGCAACACAACGCCATTAAGCATTTGATTTGTCATTCATTATTGCTCCATGTGTGAACCTTACCTGTCGTGCTCATTTTTCTTCTGATCAGCTTGGCCAGTTAAAAATTATTCCACGAAGATTCTTGACTTCAATGTTCTGGTCAAGAAAAATATAATGGAGTCACTCCCTGTCCAATCTGTCTATCCTGAATAAAATCCATTAATTACAGAACTTCAATGCAAGGTTACTGAATTATTCTGAATTCATTTTTTGGATGATTACGGTTAAAAACTACAAATCTTGCTAATAAGAAGACCCATAGAAATTATGAATAATATTGTTGCCTGCTCTTTCAAAACAAATCTAAAATCAGATTAAACAGCTCTTGAAGAGGCATTATAACAAAACATAATTAAACAGTTAATGAAAACTAACAAATGGTGAAGAGAAGCTTACCAGAAAAAAATAACATCAGCCAGAGTGCAATATTGTTTTACGTCTGATCCAAATGTACCAATTTCTGGGGATTAAAATTACTCTCATGATATAAATTATTATTAGGGTTAGAACTAGGTTTTATTGTCATGTACATTGACGTACAGGAAGACAGGAGTATATGAAAAGCGTACAAACTAGCCATCTTTGGTACAAAGGTATCTAGATACAAAATCTGTGGTATAAATTAGAAAACTAAAGAAATTAGTTAAAAGTTAAACATTACAGTTGTTCTTAGTATAAAGTAGAAAAATAAATAACAATATAAGTTCAGCATTACAGTCATTCTATAGCTCAGGGCCGGCAGATGCTCCACATCAGGCTGCTCCTTTGATGCTCGCACTTGTCCTGAGGACTTAATTTCTCCCCCCATGCTGGACACATCCTCCCCCATGCAAGGCACATTCTCCCCCACACTGGGCACATTCTCCCCCATGCTGAGCAAGCTCTCCTCCTTGCAGGGCATATTCTCCTCCATGTTAGACACATTATCCTCCATGCTGGGCACATTCTCCCTCGTGCTGGACACGTTCTCCCCTGCACTGGACACATTCTCCCCCGTGCTGAGCCAATTCTCCACGTGCTGGAAACGTTCTCCCCCCGTGCTGGACAAATTCTCCCCCGTGCTGGTGACATTCTCCCCCGTACTGGGCACATTCTCCCTCGTGCTGGACACATTCTACCCTGTACTGGGCACATTCTCCCCCGTGCTGGAAACATTCTCCCCCATGCAGGACATATTCTCCCCCGTGCTGAGCCCATTCTCCACGTGCTGCAAACATTCTCCCCCCGTGCTGGACAAATTCTCCCCCATGCTGGTGACATTCTCCCCTGTGCTGGGCACATTCTCCTCCATGCTGGACACATTCTACCCTGTACTGGGCGCATTCTCCCCCGTGCTGGAAACATTCTCCCCCATGCAGAACATATTCTCCCCCGTGCTGGTCACATTCTCCCCCGTACTGGGCACATCCTCCTCCATGCTGAGTACATTCTCCCCATGCTGGAAACATTCTCCCCCATGCAGGACACATTCTCCCCCATGCTGGGCACATTCTCCCCCGTGCTGGACACATTCTCCCCCGTACTGGGCACATCCTCCTCCATGCTGAGCACATTCTCCCCATGCTGGAAACATTCTCCCCTGTGCTGGAAGTATTCTCCCCTGTGCTGGAAGCAGTCTCCCCCATGCTGGGCACATTCTCCCCCGTACTGAGCACATTCTCCCCCATGCTGGGCATATTCACCCTCGTGCTGGACACATTCTCCCCTTTGATGGCCACATTCTCCCCCTCGCTGGGCACATTCTCCCCCGTGCTGAGCCCATTCTCCACATGCTGGAAACGTTCTCCCCCCGTGCTGGTGACATTCTCCCCCGTTCTGGGCACATTCACCTCCATGTTGGAAACATTCTCCCCCCCCCCCCCCCGCTGGAAACATTCTCTCCCGTGCAGTACACATTCTCCCCCGTGCAGGACACATTCTACCCCGTACTGGGCACATTCTCCCCCATGCTGGGCACATTCTACCCTGTACTAGGCACATTCTACCCCGTACTGGGCACATTCTCTCCCACACTGTGCACATTCTCTCCCATGCTGGTCACATTCTCCCCTTGTGCTAGGCACATTCGGCACCATGCTGGGCACAATCTCACGGGTGCTGGGTTTGATCACTCCCCTGCGCTGTGTTTTTGTCTCCCGCACTGGGCACCTTTTCCCCGTGCTGGGCTTGATCTCTCCCCTGTGCTGTGCTTATTCTCCCCTGCACGGGGAACATTCTCCCCCGTGCTGGATTTGATCTCTCCCCTGTGCTGTGCTTATTCTCCCCTGCGCTTGGCACATGCTCCCCCGTGCTGGACTTGATCTCTCCCCTGCGCTGTGCTTATTCTCTCCTGCACTGGGCCCATTCTCCCCGTGCTGGGCTTGATCTCTCTCCTGTGCTGTGCTTATTCTCTCCTGCACTGGGCACATTCTCCCCGTGCTGGACTTGATCTCTCCCCTGTGCTGTGCTTATTCTCTCCTGCACTGGGCACATTCTCCCATGTGCTGGACTTGATCTCTCTCCTGCGCTGAGCACATTCTCCTGTACACTGGGCACATTCTCCCCCTTGCTGAGCTTGATCTCTCCCCTGCGCTGAACACATTCTCCCGTACACTGGCCTCAATCTCTCCCCTGCGCTGTGCCTATTCTCCCCTGCACTGGGCACATTCTCCCATATACAGGCCTCAATCTCTCCCCTGCACTGGGCTTGATTGGTCCCCAGAGCTCTCCTCTGTGCTGCTGTCTCATTGCATACCGGCGCGCCAGCTTCCTTGACACCAACCATTCCGGACTGCGACGATGCCATAATGCCACTGACCACTGGAAGTTCCAACTGGCTCACTAGCCATTTTGTTACCAAGTGCCAAACGTCCACTCTGGGCCAGCCCGGCCACTGCTACTCTCCAGACCCTGATGCCGTTGCTTCCACAACCAAGCTCTCTCCAGAAGTTAAAAATAAAATGTAAAAATAAGAGAAAAAAGCTAAAAAGAAAAGAAAGAAAATCAGACAGATTGGACATGCACTGGGTCGCCACCATTTTGGAAAAGTACATGATTCTGAATAGGATGTTTGATTCGCTGTTGGGTAACAAAGTTAGTTCTGAAAATTACTGAAACATAGTGAATGATGGAGAGACTTTGTGTTGAAATTGAAATCTAATTAACAGAGAGAAAATGGAAGCAAAATAAAATCATAAGTATATGTTTTATTCTGAGTGATATTGTAAACGAAATCAGAAATACACAAAATTTTATTTTAAAGTCTCTTGATGACAGACATTTATATCTAAACAATCTAAATAATTGGAGAAAATGAGTCTATTCGACATCATATGGATATACTAATGTAGTCCACCCTCAGAACTGTATTCAGGTGACAGCCTTCATTCAGCACTCAAAGCTCTGAAATGGAACTAGTGCAGTCACTGATCTGCGACAGATACTGGGATAGATAATCTAGTTATGCTTTGGTTAAGTTTCAATTTTGTCAGGTTTCACAGACGAATTTTCTCTGTAAAGCTCACAGTGAGATTTCTCACCACAGAGTCGCCGACATATCTCATTAACCACCTCCTCCATTGGTGTGGTGAGACTCTCATCCGATGCCCCCCCAATTCTCTGACCAGCTGTAATTAAAGGCTTGAGTAGACCAATATCCCCACTGCTAATGCCTTCTTTAAAAGATCACTGTGCATCCAGACAGGCTCTGTCAGTCCAGAGTGGCCCTGGACGTGGTAGAGAAGGGGAAATTGGAACCTTGCTTTCCACTCAGGGCTCTGGACTCCTGATGGATTGGGTGATGCACAGAAAAGTCACCATCATCCACCAGGACTGTCAAGGAAGATCATGATATGAGACCCTGCCAGTCTGGTAAGCTTGCCATCCAGGTCAATGCAGTATCAGCTCTCTGAAGGAATGTTCAGACAGTGTAGAAAAAAGCTCGATGATCTTCTCCATCTGCTAAAATAAGAGAGCCTCATCTTCTCTCTGCTGCCTCATATTCACTCTACCTTTTCTACTCCACCCATGACACACGAAGGCTCATGCTTCACCTCTGTTACTATGACATGTAGTAACTTCCCTCACTCCCATTACCCTGAAAGACCCAACAACAAAACCTGTGTCGCCTAATCACTCACTTACTCAGGATACCTTTTCCTGACCCACACCAGTACCAGCAGCTCTGTCACTTATACGTCACTCAATTCCTCCTTTATTCTCATTCCAGGAGAAAATGACAAAGTGTAGGGCAGACAAAACAAAGCCAGGGATTGGCTGTCCTGTAATCAGCTCCTCACCCCATACAAGGAGACAGAGTAGACTGTGACTCCCTGAAGTGGCAGACTCACCATGTCTAAGCTGGTCTTGAAGGTGTCACTTGACTGACTGTGGTGTGGCCCCCAACTGCAGTGTCTCTCTCTTTATGTGACTGAAAACTGCCTTCAACCATGACAAGCTTCTTAGCTTTGTGTCGATGTTAAGTCCAACTTTTGATGGATGAGGAGGGGAATAGTCCTCAGGTGAAAGTATTAATTTGGGGGAAGGCTCCCTAACATAATATTAAGCAGAAACTGGGGCATTTAGACTGGCGGCAGCTATTTGAAGGTAAATTCACATCTGGCAGATGGGAATCTTTCAAAGGCCGGTTGGTTAGAATTCAAGACCAGCACATACTTGTGAAAATGAAGCATAAGGACAGCTAGATTTGGGAACCATGGATGACAAGAAAATTTGAGAGTTTAATCAAAAAGTAAAAGGAGGCATACGTGAGGTTTAAGAAACTGAAGACAGATAGATAGCCCTCAAAGAACGTAAGAATAGCAGAATAAAATGCAAACAAGGTATTAGGAAGGTTAAAGGGGGCCATGAAATGGCTTTGGCAAACTGGATTAAGAAAAATCCCAAGATGTTTTACACATATATAAGGAACAAGAGGATAGCTAGGGAAAAGGTAGGTCCACTCAAGAGCAAAGGAGACAATTTACGTCTGGAGCCAGAGGAAATGGTGAAGTCCTTAACAAATACTTTGTATTAATATTCACAAAGGAAAAGGAGATATTGGATGGTGAATCTCAGGTAGGACCTACTGATATTCTGGGACATGACAATATAAAAAAGGAGGAGGTGTCAGGTGTTATAAAAAAACAATAAGATAGAAAAGTCCCCAGCACCTGAAGGGATCTATCCAAGAATGCTTAGGGAGGCAGGTGAGGCCTGAAATTGCTGAGGCCTTATACAAAATCTTTGTGTCCTGAGCTCTGCATATTCTTACGAATATGCACAGATGGAAAGTATTTTATGAATCACAATTAGGTACAGACCACAACCTGTCTCAACTATCATTTACACGTTTTACATGACATGTATTAGTCTGAGGCTGATAATGCTTACAGACCTACAGCTGAAGCTCACTCAGTAACCACCAGAGAGTGACAATATATTAAATATGTTTTCACTACATATCCCTCCTTTACTATTACATAGTTAGAGAATCCAATTTGCATCACTTTCCCATGCAATTCTTGATGCAGGCAAAAAATATTGTTGCTATCCTTTGAGATTTATCGCTGAATAAGTTCAAAACCTCAGTTTCATTTCTAATCAGTATAGTATGTAGAAATATCGAGAGATGAATAAACATCGAGTCGCATTTTTAATTTCTTCTTGCTGTTCCAAATCTTCAAGACCTGGTAGGAATAATTTGTTAAATCCCTATGCAGTTTAAAATAGATGCTCTGCTCATTAGTGTAGCTGCTTGAAATGGTGTCAGTTAACTTTGGATCTTCTGAAGGCATTTGCAATGGCTATAAGAGAAACAAAAAGAATTTTAAAAGGGAAACAAAAGAAATCCAATGAAAATAAGCAGATGCTGTCAAAACAAATACTAACATTGAGGAGAAAACATGTTCCATTTGGGAAGCATAAATGAGTAGCAAGGACGAGTTTACCCATTACCTTGCCTCATAGTTAGTGCCGTTTCCCCTGCAACACTCTACCCAAACCCTAGGACTTACACTCCCAAAAACCCTGACAATCTTCATTCTCTTAGTAGAGGTGCAAAACCAGTAGAAATATCTGGATCCATAGTGGAAACGAAATACCAGGGGAAATTCCTGTGACTGAAACTAGACCTCAAAGCTATACAGGACCAGGCATGAAACCTTGTGATGGAGTTTCTACATGGAAAGCACGATAATCTTAAAATAGATTTCAAGCTCTCAATTCTTCCTGCTTATAGGACATTTCTTTAAAAGAAAATAGACTTCTATATAATAACTTGCATCAGAATTTAATTCAAATTCCACTCATTAATACATGAATTCAAGTCATATTTAAAATGCCTGAGCTTGAGTTTCAGGGTTCAGTGATGAAACTCAGAACAGTGGCACATAGAATAATGCACATTCTGAAATCTCCGGCAAGATCAAAAATGCCAAAAAGCATTCTCCCACAGGATAGTGAACAATGCTGAAGAAGTTTGGTGGCTTGGCCATGCTAACTTGTCATAGTCTGTTCATGGATGTGCAGGCTAGGAGAGTTAACACGGGAAATGTAGGGTTACAGAAATAGAGTGTGTGTATGTGTGTGTTGTGTGTGTTGAGATTAGAGGGTGTCGGGGGGTAGTTGTTCTTCAAAGGGTCAGTGTGAACTTGATGGGCCAAAAGCCCTGTTTCCACACTGTTGGGATTTTATGATTCTTGACGAAACACCAAGTTAGATTTTATGTTCAATTATTCCCGTGGGAGGAGGTTGTTGTTGGTGATGGGTTTCAAGTGCTTTCTTCTACAAAGTACTTAAATCAAGTTTAACAAAGGCACTTAAAAGGCAAAAAGACTGAAGGTTGTTGAGAAAGGGGATTGTGAACCATAATGAAATTAATAATTCCACTTGGTAATATTTTCATTAGAAGAAATGCAGGGGTTATTGTCCCTTAAAATATAGTTTCAGCAAGAAGTGAGGAGCAAGGCAAGTCTGTGTGGATAACAATCATAGAAGAGCATTTGTATAAGTTGTGGTTGCACCTGCCAGTACTATCTGAGGTGGCTTGGATAGTTTCATTGCCAATAATCCTTCTTGAGGATGTTTGCCTAAGTTAGCTGACACCAAGTGGAGAAGGATACCCACGTGAAGTCTTCAGCAGTAGTGAAGCTCAGGTTTGTTGAATAGAGCAGGTTTAATACATAGTCCTTCATGGCTAGTTATATTCATCGAAGTTACTTGATAAACTCTGACTAGACTCAAGAGTGAGTTAACATTCTTTCATGGATCTTAGCCCTTAGAAACATAGTCGAGAAAAATCCCTATTAGTGCCTCCCAGGAACAGTCTTTTACAAACTGATTGACTATGTTGCCTCTAAGTTTTCCTGCTGCTATTTGGATCTCTGAGTTTAAGCCTAATCTTATCAGGGCATTTGGAACTGGAAATCAATGTGTTTGCACGCCAATTTGAATGTGCCACTTGCGTTGACCCTCTGAGGGGCTGAGCCCACTGGAGTTGCCATGGGTAGAATGATAGCAGGATTAGTTTAGTTGGCAGCTAATTCTGTCCTTAATGTCCTCATTAATGGTGCTTCCCAAATTTGACAATGTACTGGAAGCCTGTTGAGACAGGAAGCTCATCAGTGAGATGCTGGTCAACTCCTAAAGGCAAGCTGGTAGCCATCGCAAACAGAGGCTCCATTCGGTGGGAAAGATTTGGTACAAACAGAAGAATGCCCATTGCGTTGGAGTCTTTTCTCCTTTGGGGTGCTACAGTGGCTCAGTGGTTCATATTGCTGCCCCAGAGCACCAGGGGCCAGGGTTCAATTCCAGCCTCGGGCAGTTGTGTGGGGTTGGCACATTGCCCCGGGTCCGCGTGGATTTCCTCCAGGTGATCTGGATTCCTCCCATGGTCCAAGGAGCTGCAGGTTAGGTAGATTAGCCATAGAAAATGCAGGGTTACAGGCATAGGGTGGGGAGGCACAGGATGCTCTTTGGAGGATCAGTGAGGACTTGTTGGGTTGATCGGACTGCCTCCATACTGTAGGGATTGTATGATTATGTGCACTAACTCTTTCTTATCCTTCATCTATCCCACATTTGTGGCTGCCAATGTCCTCAGGCACTCCTAGATACAATCCACAATGCTCACTTCTGGCAATCCATCAGCGTTCAGTCACCTCTAAATGATATTCCAAACTCAGGATCCCATCTGTCATTCATAGTTGGACAGGGCTCCTGGACTTGCCACTTGGTTTCTACCTGACCTTTTAAGATTACATTTCCTACAGTGCAGAAACAGACCATTTGGCCCAACAAGTCCACACCGACCCTTCGGAGAGTAACTCACCCAGACCCATTCCCCTCTGAATGATGCACCTAACACTATGGGCAATTTAACATGGCCAACTCACCCTAATGTGCATATCTCTGGATTGTGGGAGGGAACCGGCACTCCCGGAGGAAACCCACACAGACATTGGGAGAATGTGCAAACTCCATACAGATGGTTGCATAAAGCTGGAATCGAACCTGGGTCCCTAGCGCAGTGAGGTGACAGTGCTAATCACTGAGCCACTGTGCTGTTGTCCTGCTCCTTCTCATTGGGATAGACTGCCTCCTGAGACAGCTCATCCCTCTTAATATTGCTCCCAAACCTCCAACTCTGCTCACTCCCTGAATTTTCTCATCCCCACCCCAGCATTAATCACCTTATCTGTCAACCCAGCTCCTGACACATTCCCTTGCCAACACTGCTCAGCAATCCAACTCCCACCTCTCAGCATACTCCCTTCATCCTCCTGATCCATCATTCAATAAGATTCCAGCTACTCTGATTGTGATCTCAAGTCTACGTTCCATCTCCTTTTTTTTAATGTGGAGATCAGAACAGTACACATGAATCAAGGAATGGCCTCAAAATTGCCCTACATTAATGTAGCAAAACATTCCTGCTTATATATTCTTGCAAAAAGTAATAGCCTACCTAATCACTTCCTGTACCTACCTATTAATCTTTTGAGATTCATACACTTTTATACTCAGATGTGTCTGCCCCAAATAAGATTACCCCAATGATGGGGATCGCGATGAGAAATGTCACATTATCATTGTCCTTTCCATTATTTAATCACTACTTCTCTCTATCCCAACATAAATCTTTCCTTTCCTGTTTCTTCTTGGGCCCTGTAGTGGAGGAAATAACATTGACCTCATTTGTCACATGGTTAACAAGGAGAAAGATGCTATTTTCCATCTTTCAGGCACATGTTGGACATTAACTAAGGACACAATCCACCCATAATAGTCAATGAGGTCAAATAACTTTTTAAAGTTGATATATTGGAAGCAGTTCAGAGAAGATTCATTAGGTTAATGCCAAGTTTGGAGGGCTTTTTCTATGAGAAATTGAGTCGGTTGAACTTGCATTCATTGGACTTTAGGAGAATGAAAGGAGACCTTATTGAAACACATAAGATTCTTTGGAATTTTGACAGGGGAGATACTGAAAGGTGTCAAGTTTAGAGTGGTGCTGGAATAGCACATCAGGACAGGCAGCATCCTAGAGGAGTAAAATCAAAGTTTAGGGCAAAAGCCTTTCATTTCTGAAGAAGGGTTTTTACCTGAAACATTGATTTTCCTGCTCCTTGGATGCTGCCTGACCTGCTGTGCTTTTCCAGCACCTCTCTAATCTTGACTCTAATCTCCAGCATCTGTAGTACTCACCTCCGCACTGATGCTGAAAATTGTTCCCCCTTTTGGGACAGTCTCAGACCAGGGCCACAATCTCAGCGTGAGGAATCACAGATTTAAATAATAGGAGAGGAAATACCTTTTCTCTGAAAGAGTGGCGAATCTGAAGACTTTTTAAGAGGGTGGGTTATCAGACATGACCAAAGCTGAGAGAAACAGATTTCTAATCATGAAGGAAATTAAAAGTTATGTGTCTAAGGAAGGAAAGTGGAATTGAGGATTATCAAATTGGCAAAGATCTCATTGAATGGTGGAATGGACACAGTGGGCCAAATGACCTAGTTTTCCCCTCATGCCTTATGGTCAGACAATGATAGAAAAGTTACTTAACAGAGGTTCAAGAAGACATACAACAGCATGGAGTTAATACCTTCATGACAAGAAGGAGGCAGGCATTCTGAAAAAGGAAAAGTAGCAACTTGCGATAGGAAACAGAAAAGAAATAACTTTTTACTTAGGCATTACTTTTCACAACCTCAGAATGTCCCAAAAGGGCATTTGCAGTTTAGTTGCTGTCAGTATGCAGAAAATGTGGCAACTGATTTAAATGCAGTAAGATCCCACAATCGGCAAGGGAAGGAATTATCACGTCACCTGATTTACATGTTCATTCAAGGATAGACGGAGGACACTAGAGAGAAAGACTTTGCTCTTCATTAAATTGTGCCATGGGATTTTTTTTTACATCTGCCTGAGAGGGCAGATGGGGCTTTGATTTAATGTCTGATCCGAAAGAGAGAGTGAATACGTGAGGGGTATAAAGAATTCAATTTACAGATACATGAATGTTTTATGTTATAATTTCAGATTTTGCATTCCAGATAATCTAATACTGTCGATTAACTGGTCTATAACATAAATGCCCCTAAGTATCTGTATGTCAGCTCACATTGTGGATGAGCAAGGGATTAAAGATGATATTTGCCTGGGAACTCTAAATTCATCGCCGTAGCAAAATACTGAAACGGTGAGGTGCCATTTATTTTGATTAACAATATTCACAAACTAAATTAATCTAATATATCTTCACATTTCATCAAGTACCTTCATCACAAATAATAAAAGTAATAATTTTGAACAAGCAGGTGGTGACATTGGTTACAGTCTATTAGAAACATTAAAATTGAGCCCGTGTGGCTGACAAATTCAATTATTCGGTATTGTAAAACAAGTTTTCACTAGTTCCTTGCTTCGTCCATCAGGTGAGACTTTCCATGTCCCTGACAGAATGGGATTCCATCAAACGTGGCATATTTGTACATCAACAGCTCTCAAAAAGGTAATTACACAAAAATTCTTGAAAATAGGATTCCTGTCAGTCACTGCCATGAACAGGCATTACAAGTCATTTGCTCTAAATATTTTCTAATGCCCAGACATTTACTTTCATTCTAGACTGTGCAGGCTGTCAATCACACAAGGAGTGTATACAATTTCTATTTCAGCTCAACATACATGATTCCTGCAGATGAGGAGCCTGAGCAAAACATTTCTGGTTGGTGCAGGATAGAAGAGTCATGATTCTGCCAGGAAGCTAGGCACAGACTTGCCTGATACACTGCCTGAGGTTTTAAACCAGCTAAACATTAACACAATGGATTTTTATCCTGGATTTTACACATGTTTGCTCAGAGCTATTCCTATCAGGTGTAAATTCTGCTCAGGAGCACCGGTTGAAGTAAACCAGGTGAAGTGGCAGAATAACAATCCTGACTCAGTTCATTGATGACCTTCCCCTGCCGCTCCCAAAGCTGCTCACAACACCCCACTGTCCCAAACTCTCAGATTACCCCCATCTCAATACTACTCTCCCTCTCTCGATGCTGCTCGACTCCCTCCTGAGACAGCTCACCCCTCTTAATATTGCTCCCACTCTCCAACTCTGCTGGCTCCCTGATGTTTCTTAACCCACTCCAGCATTAATCACGTCCTCTTCTAACACAGCTCATGGCCCTTCCTGACACATTCCCTTCAAAACATTGCTCAGCTAGCCAGTCCTGACCCACCCAAAATACTCCCCCTACAGTCTCCAAAAACAACTCACTCCCCCAAAACAGATCACTCACCTCTCATTACCGCTGACCTACCTCTCAACACGTTTTGACCTCCCCCTCCTGAAAAAGATTACCCTTCTCTCCTGACCACTCCTCCTGAAGCACCTCAATTCCTCTTGTTATTACTCACCAGCCCTTAACCACCCACTTATCAGCTCCATTTTCAGAATCCCACTGTAACAGCATACATACATACGTACATATGTACATACATAGAGACGGATTTACTTGCCTGTATATGATCAAGGAATCCCACTAAATCATTCCACCTCACAAGCCTGATCCACTGTTCCATAAGATCATAGCTGCTTTGGTGATAGCCTCAACATTTCATTTACATTTTATTTTAAATAAGGAGACTAGAACTGTGTGTATTCGTCAAGGTGTGGCCTCACTAATGTCCTATATAACTGTAGGTAAACTTTCATACTTTTATATTCCATTGCCCCAAACAACATCAATCAATTTGCCTTCCTGATCACTTGTTGTACCTGCATATTAATCTTTTGAGATTCATTTACCAGTACATCCAGCTATCACTCTCCATTTATATAATATGCTATATCATATAATTTGCTATATTATATATTATACTATCTATAAGAACTTATACTCCACAACCACCTGATGAAGGAGCAGTAATCCGAAAGCTAATGCTTCCAAATAAACCTGTTGGACTATAATCTGCTGTTGCGTGATTTTTAACTTTATAAATTAAAGCAGTATAATGCCAAATTGAAGACCTGTTTTTTTGTCAAGCTCATTAAAATTTCCCACTGATAATTTCTGACACATTGTTATTCAGTTCCTTAATCATGGAAATTGAATTGATCAACTTGTTGGCGCAATAATTGCCAAGTCCTTGAAAGTTTCTGAATGCAGAGGCAGCACAATATGATGGCAAAAGGATTTGCCCCCATGTACAAGGTTAACTAAAATCAGAAGTAGAAGAAGGCAGTTTAAGAAAAATGACAACAGTCATGAATGATGAGTCATCACAGCTGACTCCAGAAATGAAGCTTGAATATTCCAGAAGGAGGAATTACTCAATGCCTCACATGTCTTATATACATGTCAGAAACAAAAATGCAGTTTCAACATGCAGAAATTTGGTAGGTGCTTTGAATGCATGACTGTGACCTTAACCTTGGTAAATTATACTGTGCTGTTGAACATAAAAGTAACTTTGTTCTGTTGTTGCTAAGCAAAAACTAGCAGGTGGTAGAATATTGTGATACATTTAAGTTATTAAAACAATATAATTTTTTTGATGTGAAATATCTGTTTACTCCCAGCAGTTGTTAAAATCTAATTTTGTTTAGCGTTAGCAGTGTTATCGTTGTTGCTAAATAAATAGCATTTTACCTCCTAATTTGATTTTCTCGCTAGATTCTTACAGGCAGAAAGTAAGTTGCACTAATCCTTTTATGTGACATTTAGTGTTCAACTGTCATACAAATACATTATATTCTGGATTTTCTACTCGAGGAACAGTCAATACCAAATCCAGGAGCTGACAATGAACCTGTGCAGTATGTTGGTTAAACTAATGGTTGAAATATTGGCTACAGGTTGAGACATCTCTTTTGCAGAGAAAATATGAGTGCCTTGGGAAAACTACAGTAAGATCCACGATTATGAATCATTAATTTGTCTCTCCAATCTAAGCAGCTATTAAATTAAGAATGATTAATTGAAAAATATTTAAATTATAATGCCCCAAATTAACAAAACGATGTTAAAACTCACTTTTGTATGTCTACAGTTTAATGTCTGTGTTGAACTTTGTTCATTTGTGCCACTGAATTTTTAGTATCTTCCTTGTATTTTCGTTTTAAATCTGTGGATAATTTAAGGTAAGTGTGCCAATCATTGAAAATAATTTAAATCTTAACTGATCAGAGATGAAGTATTAAATGGGATTAGGATTAAATGTTACTCTATTTTCCTAAATCTATGGTTGAACTGATTACATTGTTATCAAAAAATCTTTGGACAATGACAAACATTTCAATTTAGAGATAAATCAATTGTTTTGAGGCTCATGTCAGTCTCACACCTGAAAATTCAGCCTGCATTTTCAATGCTATGATAACACCTTCTCCAAATGGTACACATCCATTGTGACCTTCATTAAAGTCATCCCAGCTAGTGATTTAACTGCAAGGAGGCAGGTATCCTGTCACCAAGTCACCTTTTATTAGCATGTGCACAGTACATGAACTCTGACTAGCTCGTTCAGAGCCACCTCCTGGAATGAGGAGACTCTCTGAGATTCCTGTTTATATTTATCAGCCAGGGCTCCCCGATTGCCTGAGTTATCAGTGATCTCATAGTCAATGAGATCTACCTGGCCCGCGTCCCAGAGTTAGGCTGCTGATTGCAGTTTGCATCAATTTACAGTTGAACAAGCATTTTTGCTTCAAACTTGTGGGTGTTAATAAAATGATTTAGAATGGTTCAAGCTACAGGGTGACATCAAGTAAAGCTCTGATCTTTGTGATTCTGTCTCCCTATTTAATATAAAGGACATTTGCTTTTAGTGTATCCTCACTTGGACTATGCGTGATATATAGCCTCACAACTCTCACCCACAGCCATTTAAAGAAAAACAAATTTGCATTTTCTATAGTGCTGCTCATAGCTAAAGCATTTTTCCACGCTTTGTTTCCCAATAAAGACATTTTGTAGCCTGGTCTTTGTTGTAAAATAATGAAAAATATGATATTATCTTTTGCATGCTCTCTGTCATTTTAAATTTCTGATACTGTGAGAACCTATGGATTAACAAGGCAAATCCAGGTTCACAGAAAAAGCTTTGAGCTGAATTTTTTACAAATTTATTTATTTTGTGGGATGTGTATATAACTGCCTGGGCCAGTAGTTATTGCCCGTCCCTAGTTGCCACTTGAGAAGGTGATAGTGAGCTGCCTTCTTGAACAGCTACAGTCCACTGCTGTGGGTTGACCTACAATGCCATTAGGGAGGGAATTCCAAGATTTTGACGGATCACCGTACATCTCCTTTCCGAGTGCTGACATCCTGCTCAGAGTCAGCCCAGCACCTGCTCCAGTCCCCAGTGTCAGCACTTCCATGACAGAGATCTCTCCAGAAGGCAATCAAACAAATTAAGAAAAAGACAAGAAGAGAAGCAACAAAAAGATAAATGGTTGGAGTGGGTGAGACCTGGTCTCGGAGACCGAATGCTTCCTTACCTAAAGATTTGCTGGTCTGAAATCTGGGAATTGTTTCCTTGGCAAACTGGCAGTGCCTTCTACTGCCCAAAGTGCCCACTGCTGTTTGTTTATTAGTTTGGAATTGCTCCTCTCTTTGGATTTCTCTGCAACTTCTTATCAGAACAAGGAAAAGTTTGTTATGTAATTGTTTTGCAGCAATGGATGTGCTAAAGATGAAAATAGGGTCTATCATATGGCAAATAAAAGAGCCGGGAAAGAGTGCAGAACTTCCTAAAGCATTGTCCCACTCACACCTTGCTCATAACGTACTACAGAGAGAGAGAGGACTGCTGGAGAGTCAGAGTTGAAAATTGTGGTACTGCAAAAGCACAGCAGGTCACGCAGCAACTGAGGAACAGGAGAGTCGTCATTTCGGGGTCTCCACATCCAGTCTCTGGTGACTGTGTGGAGTTTGCACATTCTCCCCGTGTCTGCATGGCATTGACCTACAATGCCATTAGGGAGGGAATTCCAAGATTTTGACGCAACAAGAGTGAAGGAACGGCAATATAATTCCTAGTCAGAATGGTGAGTGGCTTGGAGGGAAATTGAAGGTAGTGGTGTTCCCATGTATGTACTGCCCTTGTCTTTCTAGATGGAATTGGTTGTGGGTTTGGAAGATGTGGTCTGAGGATCTTTAGTGAATTTCTGCAGTGCATCTTGTAAATAGTACACACTGTTGCTGAGTGTTGATGGTGGAGGGAGTGGATACTTATGGATGCTGTGCCAATCAAGTGGGCTGCTTTGTTCATTCCTAGAATTCATATAATACTTTCAGTGAGGAAACAGGCCCTTCTGCCCAACAGGTCCACACCAAACCTCTGAAGATTAACCCACCCAGACACATTGCCCCTACCCTATAATTACTCCTGATTACTACAGCTAACTTACACATCCCTGAACACTGGACCATTTAGCATGGCCAATTCATCCAACCTGCACATCTTTGGATTGTGGGAGGAAGCCGGAGCACCCGGAGGAAATCCACAGAGACACGGGGAGAATGTGCAAACTCCACACAGTCACCAGAGGCTGGAATCGAAGCTGGGTCCCTGGCGCTGTCAGGCAGCAGTGCTAACCACTGTCCTGGATGCTGTCAAGCTTCTTGAGTGTTGTTGGGGCTGCACCCATCCAGGCAAGTGAGGAGTATTCATCACACTCTGGACTTGTGCCCTGTTTCGGTCCTACATCTACATTCCCTCTGCCAACTATAATTCTCTTCTTACTTTTATTTAGAATTAGAATTAGATTTTATTGTCTTGTGTACTCAAGTGCAGTGAAAAGTGTACAATGTTGCCATTCCTGGCACCATCTTAGGTACAAAGGTACCTAGATACAAAATTAAAGTAATAAGTTATAAGTTAAATATTACAGTTTTTCTTAGTATAAGGTAGAAAAACAAAGAAAATAAAGTTAAATGTTCGGTATTACAAAGTTAAAATCACACAACTGCAGGTTATAGTACAACAGGTTCATTTGGAAGCACTTGCTTTTGGGGACTCCAAAAGTTAGTGTTTCCAAATAAACCTGTTGGACTATAGCCTGCAGTTGTGTGATTTTTAACTTTGTCCACCCCAGTCCAATACTGGTACCTCTTTGACTGTGGGCCAGCACACGATCCATACTGGGCTTTACCCACAAGCCTTGCAGTCCCCACTAGGGCTCAATCTCTCTGTACTGCTGTCTCGTCGCTGACCTTCATCCCAACTACCAATCTCCTTGCCGCCAACCACTCCGGACCTCGACGGTGCCACATGCTGGAGCTTCCCCTGGAATCACCGTACATCTCCTTTCCGAGTGCCAACATCCCACTCAGAGTCAGCCCAGCCCCTGTTCCAGTCCCCAGTGCCAGCACTTCAATGACAGAGATCTCTCCGGAAGGCAATCAAACAAATTAAGAAAAAGACAAGAAGAGAAGCAACAAAAAGATAAATGGTTGGAGTGGGTGAGACCTGGTCTCGAAGACCGAATGCTTCCTTACCTAAAAATATGGTGGTCTGAAATCTGGGAATTGTTTCCTTGGCATTCTGGCAGTGCCTTCTACTGCTCAAAGTGCCCACTGCTGTTTGTTTATTAGTTTGAAATTGCTCCTCTCTTTGGATTCCTCTGCAACTTTTTATCAGAACAAGGAAAAGTTTGATATGTACTTGTTTTTCAGCAAAGGATGTGCTAGAGATGAAAATAGGGACTATGATATGGCAAATAAAAGAGCCGGGAAAGAGTGCAGAACTTCCTAAAGCATTGTCCCACCCACACCTTGCTTATAATGTACTACAGAGAGAGAGAGAGGACTGCAGTTGCTGGAGAGTCAGAATCAAAAGTTGTGGTACTGCAAAAGCACAGCAGGTCACGCAGCAACTGAGGAACAGGAGAGTCGAGATATCGGGCCCTCCACATCCAGTCCCTATACGCATCCATCTGCCATGGCAAAGGCCTCCAAGCCCTCTGTTTGTTCCTCTCCCGCTGACCCAGCCAGTACGTCTCCAGCGACACACTCATGATGCTGCTCCTTGTGCCTTGCTTTTCCAGTGCCACACTTTTCAGCTCATAACCCATTACATCTCCCTAACCTTTCCCAGTCTCGAAGTAAAATCACAAACTGAAATGTTAGCTGTTTATCACCACAGAGGCAGCCATGAACCTACTGAGAGTTTCCAGCTTTTTCTGTTTTTGTTTCCAATTTCCTGAACCTCCAGGAAACTCATTTTCAGTTGAGACTTTGATTGTTCAGAATGTAACACTTTGGATATAAATCGATTTTTTTCTAAACAGGGAAGCAATTCTTCATCTTTGGCTTCTTTCACCAGTTTTATTTCATTACACAGACCCCTTCTAGATTTCCCTGTTTCAAGCCATGTCTGAAACAATTAAACATTTCATGTGTTTCAATAATTCTTAAATGATGCCTTGTATTCACTTTTTCCTTTCCCAACCCAAGGACTTTGGTTAAGCCACTGTTGGAATATTACGTGCAATTCTGGTCTCCTTCCTATCGGAAATATGTTGTGCAACTTGAAAGGGTTCAGAAAAGATTTACAAGGATGTTGCCAGGGTTGGAGGATTTGAGCTTTAGGGAAAGGCTGAACAGGCTGGGGCTGTTTTCCCTGGACGGTGGAGGCTGAGAGGTGACCTTATAGAGGTTTACAAAATTATGAGGTGCATGGATAGGGTAAATAGGCAAAGTCTTTTCCCTTGGGTTGGGGAGTCCAAAACTAGAGGGCATAGGTTTAGGGTGAGAGGGGAAAGATATAAAAGAGACCTAAGGGGTAACTTTTTCACACAGAGGGTGATACGTGTATGGAATGAGCTGCCAGAGGAAGTGGTGGAGCTGGTACAGTTGCAACTTTTAAGAGGCATTTGGATGGGTATATGAATAAGAAGGGTTTGGAGGGATATGGGCCAGGTATTGGCAGGTGGGACTAGATTGGGTTGGGATATCTGGTTGGCATGGACGGGTTGGACCGAAGGGTCTGGTTCCATGCTGTACATCTCTATGACTCTAATAGCAGTGACAAGATGGCTGCAATGAGAAATGAGAAAATAAAGCTATACTGGAGCAAATTTAATATTCATATTACACGAATTTTAATATTGGTATTCAAAATACGTAAGGTTTTGAGGTGGTAATAATTGCATAATTAGTTGCTGAATCAGCTTCTATTTTCAGAATCAGCACTAAAAATCTTTTAGAAAGTGCCATTTGATATTTGCCTGGAAAGTGTTAAATATTAAAATCATGATTTTTCTCCATGGCAATTATCATGGGCGATAAATACTGGGCTAACCAGTCCCTTGAATGAATATTAAAACAGAACCAAATTACTAATGACAATTGAAGCATATTCAATATTGGTATTTAAGAGACCCTTATATAAACAACTGAGGCAGAAACATATTCACAGACATAAGATAGCAAAAATATGAAGAATTCAATCAGTTTAGATTATTTACATTGGAGCAAGCACTGTAACAGTATTATGGGCTAAATAACCTTTTCCTGTTTTAATAAATCTATGATTAAGTTTAGGGAGATGCAATGCTTCACGATGACTGGCTTTCACATCAATAAGTTACAAAGCCCCTCTCTCAAGTCAGACAGAGATCTGGAGGCCAAGGAAATGAAAACACAATTCAAAGGCGATTGCCTGAAACAGGGCCTGGAATACCAAACACCATACAAAGACGCTAAAGGAGCTGCAAAGCTTACTTCACCAGAATGCTGCAGCAAAAAGCAACAGAAAAGTGCTGTGAGCTATCAGCAAAGCTGGTGGTTTGGCCAGTTGACTCAAAGATTCAATAAAGGAAAGGTGACAAGAGCATGGAGTAAATAATTTCAAAGTGATAAAAAATATAAGCCTGATTGAGACAATTCTGGATTTAATGCTCAAAATTTTAAGTTATCGAAGTCAGCACAAGGGACAATCTAAATAGTAGATGTTTATATAAGAATTGAAGAGGTAAAGAATTCCAGTGTTTGAGCTGCAACTATATTAGGTCGGAACTCCCTATAGTTACATAAGAAGATGGTCATGTTGTTAGAGGTCAGTCATCTCAGCTCCAGGGCATGTCTGCCAGAGTTCCTCAGGATAGTGACCTAGATCGAACCATCTTCAAGTGCTTCATCAATGACCTTCCCTCCATCATCAGATCAGAAGTGGAGATGATTGAACGATGCTCAGCACCTTTCAGGACTAGTTAGACATTGAAGCTGTCCATGTTCAAGTGCAACGAGATCTGCACATTATCCAAGCTTGGCTGACAAATAGCAAATAATATCAGCACCATACAAATGTCAGACAATAACCATCTCCAATAAGAGACCATCTAACCACTGCCGCTTGACATTCAATGGTGTTACCATCACCGAATCCCAAACAATCAACATCTTTAGCATTGCAATTGACCAGAAACTTAGCTGGACTCACCACATAAACACAGTGACTACATTAGCAGGTCAGAGACAAGGAATACTGCAGCAAATAACTCAGCTCCCGTCCACCAATCATGTTCACCATGAACAAGGTACAAGTCTAGAATGTGATGGAATACTCCTCACTTGCCTGGATGGGTTCAGCTTCAATCACACTCAAGAATCTTGACACCAACCGGGACAAAGCAGCCTGCTTGATTGACACTATACCGACAAATATCCACTCCCTCCACCACCAACGTGTGTATTATCTACAAGATGCACTGCAGAAATTTATCAAAGATCCCTATATAGTACCTTGCAAACCCACCACCACTTCTGTCTAGAAAGACAACGGCAGCAGATCCATGGGAACACCACCATCTGCAAATTCCCCTCCAATTCACTCACCATCCTGACTTGGAAATTTTTCATTGTTTCCATAGTTTCTCTGGATCAAGATCCTGCAATTCCCTCCATAATGGCATTGTGGGTCAACCCATAGCACATGGACTGCAGCTGTTCAAGAAAGCAGCTCACCATCACCTTGTCAAGGGCTACTAGGGGATGGGCAATAAAAACATACTGGTTAGCCAGCAACACCCACATCCCACAAATCAATATCTTTAAAAATGAGCCTCGGAAACATGGCTGTGAGCACCTACTTTCTGCTAGTCAGTGTAAGTGGTCACCATCTTCAAATCACAGCCTGTAGTGGAGATGTGGCTACTCAGGAAGTCATGAACCAGTGCCCAATTCACCATTTCTCAAGTATGTCTTACTGTTATTTATCCAACATACATCACTGGGTCAGCACATACGCTATCAACTTAGTAATGAGTATTGATGGAATTTGGATGGTCTATGGCCTTGGAGTTGGTGACTTTCTCATGGGAAAGAGATACAAAAGATATGACCACAAAGGCAGCAATGGTAGCAAATTGTTTAGGTCTTTTTCCTGCCTTGTCTATGTTTTCTGGGCGACACCACCGTAAGGGAATGTTCTTAGGGCACAGACTTGGTAGATTCCGACAGAGCTCTCAGTCAGCTTTTTGCTGCATACCCTCTTATTCGGCTTGGGTACGATAATACAGCTTTTGCAAGGTGCATACTGTTTCAGCATTGTGACATTTTTTCTGCAGGCTCCATGTACTGCAGCAGCAGTCAGTGTTCCCATTGTGCATAAATGATGGTTATGTGTACTTATCCATGCTGTGCAGCATGAAAGGAGGGGTATAGAATGCCTCAACATGGAACATTGGAATTGTATCTTATTGCAATGAAAGCACTACCTGTCATATTGCATGGAGACAGCAAAGGCTGTGTCACAACTGAGACATTGTCTTGCCAGCCCCCATATTAACCAAGAAAAGCATTGTTGCATATAAGAACCTGTTACATTTTCACAGTTTAAGGTGGCAAGAATCAGTTCTGTGCCCCTTTGCAGCCTGTGTTACCTTACATTAGTTTTGGGCTTTGTGGATGCCATTTTTAAAGTTGCCTGTAATTAGTTGCACTTCGCAGAGATACCTACCTTCACAGAGATACCTATCTTCAATCTGCAATAACTAATGATATGGTCAAGAAGGCTTGTGACCAGCATTTGCACTCCACCCAGTTGTAAACTGTGTACATTTCACATGGATGATGATATGAATGGAAATGACTAAAATCTGTACTCTGTGAATTCATGTTTGATCCTATTGCCCCATCAATGGGTCTGCTGTCCCTCAAAAATGAAGCACCTGAATTGGGACAGAAAACATACATTGACACCACTCACCCTAGGTGTGGTCACAGTCATTTTCCATTTATAGATCCCTTTTTGGAGATTATGTGAGGCACCACAGATTGAGCTTGGAATTATGAGTCCCAGGATCAGACGAGGCATCAAGGAGTCACCCCTGAATATCCGTGTCCCTTCCTACTGGGTAGTCCTGGGTCAGCCAATTGCTACTGATTCCAGTCACAATGGTATTATGACTTCAACACTCATCCTTACCCTTAAGTCCAGTTTTGCTCCACCTGCCATTGTGATGTTCACTCCCCTGGTACACTTTCCCTCTCCCTACTCAATATCAGATTGCTACCTCCAATCCTCTGTATTGACCTCCCTAAATTCCATACCATAGAACTACACCTGGTAATCTATTTTACTTCCATTCTGCTGTTCTCCAAGACAATGAGCTGCCCCACTGACTCACTTGGATGGACAGTCCAAACAGATACCTGACCAGACCCTTGACTGATCTCCATGCAGATCCCCAATGGATGAACCACAAAACTCCTGACTGCTTGCACTGGACCTTCAAGATTTACTGTGGCATTTTCCTTGGACCTGCTTAACTTGACCGCCGCAAGAAGATGATTGAATACAATCAAATCCATACACTGATCACTGCTCTTGATTGGCTGTCCTGAGACTCCTCACTGATAGCAGTTCTCCTTGATGGTTCCCGACAGACTATGGGACATGCCTATTGGTTGAAGTGCATTTACAGTGTAATCTATTGGATGATGTTATATGTATGAGACTAATATTGGATGATGCTATACAGCAACGTGTGTCCATTGACTTCTCATGCCTAACTTAGGCTTTAATGCATTCTCCAATCTGACTTCATTCCCTCACATGTGTAACTGTCTAATGATCACTGCAGATTTATTCCTTTAGCCACAAGCTAGGCAAATTTTCTAGCTTCTATCCACTTGCAAATTTCAAACTGAGTGTATATCTGAACACAGAAACTGAGAAGTGAATGCTAGTTAATATTATCTCTCCTTAAAGTACTGGAATGCTTATCAGGCATTTCTTTCAGGTCTTCCAACTCAGTAAAGTACAGTCTACACCTAGAACAAATCTTCAACTGCCTTCAGTGATAAACACCCTGTTAATTTAAACAAAAGAACATTCTATCACCAACACCCTTCAAGACAACATGACATATCTGGGATGTTCTCAGAAAAAAAAAAATAAATATTTTACCTTCAACACAACTGTTTGGTTCTGTAACCCATATGAATAACTTATATCGAAGAATATGTTGTTTATTGTCATAATGTCCCTGGACAAGAACCCCAGTGGCCCATGCTAATGCTCAAGTGTTATTGGATCAAATTCCACAATGGATGGTGATGGAATTCAAATTTAATTAATTGAATCTGGAATTTTAGGGCTCTTGTGTTGTAATAACAGTGTTCGTACTTCTAGGCTAGGAGGTCTGAGTTTAAGTCCTGCTGGATCCAGAGGTGTGCACTGATATTTTTGAACAGGTTGATCAGAATTCTTTTTTTATATCTGGAATTTAAACTAGTCCCATTAATGATTACCATGAAAGTACCAATTGTTGTTTAAAGATTGTTATTTGGATCATTAGTCTCCCTTAGGTAAAGAGGTAATTATTCAATCAGATGTACCTTTGACTCAGTTCACATTCGTATGGTTTATACTTAACTACCTCTTGAAATGACCTAATAATCTTCTCAACTCAAGGGCAATCAGAAATGGGCAAGAAAGGCTGGCTTTTGCCAACAATGCCGCATTACAAGAAAAGCTAACAGGAAGAACTCTAGACCTTATTAAGGAGGTTCCTTGTTGAACAACTGCCTGAAATTTCTTTTCTTCTGGGAACTAAAAATCTAATTCAAATATTCTATTGAAGGAGGGGGAGAATTTCCAGCTTTAACACAAACTCAGTGATAGGTCATTCAAGTTTAAGTTTTCTACTTCTACTTCTGACCTTATAAGATAAAAATGAGTTAACTTAAATATAATTATCTGAAGCTAGTTTGTTTTACTGTATATTAGATTAATACCTGTTTCTTAACACTACCATCACACACAAGAGCTCTCAAATACCGGATTTTATCTATTACATTTAAATTCTGTCAACGATTTCTTAAGTTCGGCAATTTACCCCATCAAATTTAAAAGTTATATTCCAAAATATGTAAGTTTTGAGCTGGGCATTCACAATGGTTTGCACAAAAGGTTTGGCAGAATGTTCTTTTAAGAAGCAAACTTGTTAGGACCCAGGCGACTGAAGACCGTCAATATGCCTGCCAAAGCTGTAGTATTTAAAATCAAGCAATGTATAACAGGTCAGATTTAAAGGATGCAGAGTCTCAGAGTTATTGAAGTGTGAGCCTTTGTGGTGATGTGAGAACAAAGATGAGAACATTTAAATCAAGGTGTTGCTGAACTGGGACCCAACATGGATTTGTGAACTTGAGTATGAGTTAGGATACAGGCTGCAGAATTTATAATGAAGTCAGGTTCATTGAGAGTATAAGAAGGAGGATCAGCCATAAAACCATTACATCACTTTATTTTGAAGACAATGATTTCAATTAGAAATGAGTGGAGAGATGTAAAATGGACTGCCAATTCATTATCATTCATTTCACATTGTTGTACAAAATCAAAATCTATATCTGTTTTACTTGAAAGAAAATTATACTCAATTATCTTTTGAAAATAGAGATCATGTGGCTCAATTCTCCTTACTGCATTGAATACTCTGCAGATAATTAGATACAAGATGGAAGACCTTTGAGATGCTGGCAACTAAAGGGTTACCTTTTCATCTGAGACACTAAGTGAGTAATTTTTCATCGTTGCATAGTTCTTGGTTCTATTTAAAGAAAAATTTAACAAATCAGACTGTTATTTAACAATCCACAGTGTAAAGTCTACTTAAGCCATGATATAAGGGTTGCAATTAGGCTGCAATTACAGTTACTGATGAATAAAGTGTATTAGTTGTGTCAGTGTTATTGCCCAAATGGGACTTTGTTGTTAACAGACCATTGCAAGCTTTATATCCTCACATGGAGACAGGAATCATGTAAACCCAATCCTTAAACATTAAATTTAAAAAAAAGCTATTTTGTGTTTTATGAAGAATTAATGTTCTAATTTCTAAACCTTTGGAGAATTACAGACATGTTTTATATCAAACTTTACATGAAGAAATTCCACAGTATTTACAACCCTGCTTGAAAATATAGTCAAGCACACATCTTCTCTAAACTAGACATTTGGGTGCTTATGAGCTATCAGTAGTAGGAGAACTGTATTCCATCCCTAATCCCTTACCTTGTAGTCGACATATATCTCACTCTACCATTACAGACAAGCCAAGGGACCAAATGTGGTTCAATAAGAGACCTCGAATCGCATTAAAGAAGCAGCATCAGGGTCAACTGAGGTGCCAACCCAGTGAAGCTACAACACAGGATGACATGCATTCTAAATAGCTAAAGCAGCATGCTGTAGATATTTGAATTTGAATTTGAATTTAATTTATTGTCACGTTTACCGAGGCACAGTGAAAAGTTTTGTCATGCAATACAGGCAGATCACATATTTAAATAGCAAAGGTAAGTAAATATTAGGTAAACAGCGGCAAAAACAAAAACATAGATATAGGCGAATGCTAAGAGTTTGTGAATCCATTCAGTATTCTAACAACAGTAGGTTAGCAACTGTTTTGAAACCGGCTAGTTTCTGTACCTTCTCTCCAATGGTAGAGGTTGCCAGGGTGGGATAGATCTTTGAGAATGCTGGCAGCCTTTCCTTGACAGCGGGCCTAGTAGATGGATTCTATATTTGGGAGGTTGGCCTTTGTGATTGTCCAGGCTGAGTTTACTACTCTCTGTAACCGTCTCCGATCTTGAATATTACAGTTACTATACCAGGTAGTATACATCCAGACAGAATGTTCTCGATGGCGCACCTATGAAAATTGGCAAGGGTATACATCCTTAATTGAGCTCATAACCAGTCGATCAGACCTAAACTCTACCATCTTGTCACATCCAGTTTCAAATGTTGGACGGAAAGCGGGTCGATCCACAAACATTCCCATCCTCAATGATAAGGGCAGCCCAGAGAATCAATGCAAATGTCAATGCTGAAGCATTTGAAGCCAGTTTCAGCCAATTTGAATCAATACTTTACCCCTCCTGAACATCAGAAATATTCACCTTTGGTGTTTCTCTCCAATTAGATTTGTATTCTTCTGTCCAAAATGGGTAACCTCACACTTATCCACATTAAACTCCTTCTGCCAAAGTTTGGACAATTGATCTAATTTATCCTTCAGTGTGGAAGCAGGGTGTCCAGCCCATCAAGTCCAAACCTTCTTAATAGCATCTCATCCAGACTGACCTCCTACTCTATCCCTGTAGTCATGGCTAATCCACATATCCGTGGATGACTATGGGCAATTTAATATGGCCCATCTTTGGACTGTGGGAGGAGACCAGAGCACCCAGTGGAAATCCACACAGACACTTGGAGAATGTGCACAGGAATAATTGCCTGAGGATGGATTTGAAGCCTGATCGCTGTTTCTGTGACGAAGCTGTGCTAACCACTGAGCCACCGTGCCACCAATTTTATAAACCTTTTTCCAGATTTCTTATTTCTTCATTGCAACTTTCTTTCCTAATTATTTGGTGTTACCTGTAAATATGGCCATCATACATTCTATCCCTGCATTTCAGTCACTAATATAGATTGCAAATATTTGGGGCCCAAGAATCAAACCTTGTAGCACCTCACCAGTTACAGCTTACCAACTAGAAGAAGACCCATTTATCCCAACTCTATGCTTTCTCTTGTCTAGTCAATCCTTTATCCAATCTAATATACTTCCCCTAACCCCATGTGATCTTATCTTGTATATCAACATTTTGTGCTACACCTTAACACTTCACTTGTTATACCTTGGAAGAACTCGAGCAAAGTTTTCCAGCAAATTAGTGCAACTTGATTTACCCTATAAAGCTTTCATTGATTCGGTTACTCTTTATTACCAATCTTTATGAGGATTTTTAGTTTGCCGAACCAGTTCAGCAACTGCTTGGTCTGTGAAGCATGATGGGGAGGTGTCAGTGTTGGGCTGAGGTAGACAAATTTAAAAATCACACAAAATAGCTTTATTCTTTGTATAGAAATTTTAAACATAGACAGTAGATGTATGGCTTTCCAGTTCTAGAAGGGAGATTTGCTGGCCAGAGGCACTAATCAACGTTTCCTTGACACAACTTTCCAAATCCACTTGTAGCATCACGGCAAATACACACCATCTGTGTTGGGAACATGTGTCTGTGTTGCTTTACTGTTACAGGATCAAATATGCCTGTACTCTCTCCTCAACAGGACTGTCAATGTATGTAGTTCACAATGACTGCAGTAGTTCAACAAGTGAGCGAACCATTATTTTCTCAAGGGCATTTAGAGACATAAGATACATTAGAGAAATAAATATCCTTGCTATTGAGATCAATAATCATTTCTGAAAAAGGGCTTATGCCCGAAACGTCGAATCTCCTGCTCCTTGGATGCTGCCTGACCTGCTGCGCTTTTCCAGCAACACATTTTCAGCTATTGAGATCAATATCCAATTAATGAAGAAGGAAGGCAAGCTATTCAGGCTGACAAGTCAATGGCAATTTGTGGGTACCTCCTCCATTTGGTCAGGTCAGTATGTTCTTCTATTCCATCCTGCTCTGCAAAGTTTAATCATAGAATCCCTACAGTGCAGGAGGCCATTCCATCCCTCGAGTTTGCACCAACTGTCCAAGAGCTTCCCACCCAGACATAATCCCCAAATTTATCCTATAACCCTGCATTTACTATGGCTAATCCTCCTAACCCACACATCTCTGGACACTACAGGACAATTTAGCATGGCCAATCCACCTAACCTGGGCATCTTTGGAATAATGTATTTTGCCATTCACCACAACTGCTCCTGTAAGATCCACATTATAAAACATATAAACAAACAGTATGATTCGTCACATCATATATTGTTTTCTTACAATTCAAAATTCAGGAAAGTAACAAAACAAGATGGAAACCATATCACTGATGTGCCAGAGAGAGGTGGTGAGAGGAAAGGTTGGTAGAAAATTGGCACAATAGATGAGAAAGATAATAACCAGCTTAGTTTCATTTCCAGGGAATGATTTTGAAATGTTTTATATGGTTGGTGATCAAATTTCATTTTTATTTTCAATTTACCTTGTGGGTCTTAAGTAATTGAGAAAACAGGTAAATACCAGTCAAAAATGACTTTGGAATATCTGAATTTATGGTTTAGGATAATTACTCCAAAATAATATCCTTTAGTCTGCATCTATAGTTCAATTTTGACCTCAAAACATATCTCAAATACTTTGAAAATCTCTTGTATTTTGATATGAGTTGCTAAAGATGCTGAACTAAGTTTTGAAAATTGCACCTTTAAACAGCTTCAAGACAAAATTATGTGAAACTGAATCTGCAGGAGACTCACTTTTCCTAGGCACCATGTTGTGAGACATGATTGTATTAGCAAGCTTGTTCCTTGTACCATGAGTCACTTCTAACAGCACTTACAGGGACAGGGTGCATCGCAAGGAGAACAATCATAATATAAATAGGCTAAAGCTCATCACAGTGATATAGCTGAACAATCAAGCAAAATGATCTTCAGAATGGATACTAGGAATGATTAAGGTTGTATTTCTCTCTGTTCAGATATCATGTTCGAACAGGACAATGGACTTCAATTGGATTGATTCATAGTTACATTTCTGAATGTACTGCAGTAGCTTACAGTCTGCTGGATTGTTGAGAAGATGCCTATTGTCTGCCATCAGCTAAACTAGAAGCATTTACAGTCTGATGATCCACCTATTTGATGATATGAATTCGGTGACTGTCGAGACCTGAAGTGAATTTCAATGTAGAGCTTCAGAGCCAGAGGACCACATAGTGCCACAAAACCTTAAACCATGTATCAGGAGGAACAAATCACTTTATTTCTTTGTCATCTGAGCATTAATACATCAGATTTCATTTTTCTTTGTTTGACCTTGTCAGTGATCAAATACATTATCTCTCCACCTCGGAGGATGCCAGCCTCATTCCTGATGAATGGCTCCTGCCCGAAACATTGGTTTTCCTGCTCCACGGATGCTGCCTGACCTGCTGTGTTTTTCCAGCACCACTCTAATCTTGACTCTGATCTCCAGCATCTGCAGTCCTCACTTTCACCTCGTGATCAGACACAAAAAGACCAATGTTACCCGATGTCATTGTCCAAACATGCATGTTTTCCAAGCACACAGTGTGGAATTAAATGCAGGGCCATGAGCCAACTTTGACTTTAGTTCTTCAGAGATGATAAATCTTGTTATAATTAACCAGCTGTTGTCCCATTTGAAAATTGCTAAGTCAACACAGTTTAGAAATGTGACCTCATATGTGACACAGTGCAGCATGTTTCATCCATAAGGCAAGTATCTGTTACCGTCTTCAACCTGAGGTTATAGATATGCTTTAGCTTCAGTTAACAGAGTGACAATGACAAACTCTGCCCACCCAACAGGCATCCATAAACTCACAGAGGTACCATTGTCTTTCATTTTCTGTTACTGCTTCATTTCACAAATGATATTTGACTTTCAGCAGCTGTCATGGAGTCACAGAGATGTACAGCTCAGAAACAGACCCTTCAGTCTAACTTATCCATGCCGACCAGATATCCTAACCTAATCTAGTCCAATGTAGAGTAATAGAGATGTACAGCATTGAAACAGACCCTTTGTCCATATTGGCCTTGATATCCCAACCTAAACTAGTCCCATTGGCTAGCAATTTGCTGATATTCCTCGATGCCCTTCAAATGTATATACTCATCCAGATGCCTTTTAAATGTTGCAATTGTACCAGCCTTCACCACTTCCTCTGGCAGCTCATTTCACGTATGTACCACCCACTGCGTGAAAAAAATGCCCCTTACATCCCTTTTATATCTTACCCCTCTACCCTAAACCTATGCTGTCGAGTTCTGGACAGCCTCATCCTAAGGAAAAGACATTTTCTATTTATCCTATCCATGCCCCTCATGATTTTATAAACCTTTGTGAGGTCACCCCTCAGACTCCGATGCTTCAGGGAAAACAGCTCCAGCCTATTCAACCTCTCCCTATAGCTCAAATCCTCCAACCCTGGCAATGTCCTTGTAAATCTTTTCTGAACCCTTTCAAGTTTTATAACATCCTTCCGATAGGAAGGAGACCAGAATTGCACGCAATATTCCAAAAGTGGCCTAACCGATGTCTGGTACAGCTGCAACATAACCTCCCAACTCCTATACTCAATGCTCTGACCAATAAAGGAAAGCATAACAAACGTCTTCTTCACTACCCTATTAGACTACGACTCTATTTTCAAGGAACTATGAACCTGTATTCTAAGGTCTCTGTTCAGCAACATTCCCGAGGACCTTACTATTAAGTGTATAAGTCAACAGTTAACACCATTTGTGTTTTTATTTCCTGCAGGAAGATTGTGAGAATTAAGTAAGGGCATGCTAAGTTCTTTGTTTCATGAAAAGAAGCCATTTTTACAATAAATCAAATAGAAGAGGAGGTGTGTGTTTAGCAAGAAATAAATTATTTATAACTCTGTTCCCAGCCCCATCTCATCTATCACAGTCTAGCTGTAACCTCAGTGAGACAGGTTTATCTAACGTTATCCAGCTAAATGCTGTTATATCAATTCTCTAATGGTTTCCAAATCCTATTAGTTTCTATAATCTTGTCCAGAAGTAGGATTGAATGGTTCTTTTCCTCATATTGTGGGCTTCAATATCTTTTTTGTTTTTCTCAGTCTATCAGACAACAATGACTGCCAGAGGTACTTAGAGGCAAGATGGATATCATGCCAATGCTGCTTATAATACTCTGGAAAATACTCAGTATTTCTTTACTGGCCTAAAATTAGTGATAAATCAGAACCAAAAACAAATGACTATGCTGTTTGTTTTTGTTTCATTTTCAGTCAGAACATAAGTCACTATTAGTTAATTTGTGTCAGGAACAGCAGACAATGTCAAATACGTGAATGGGAAATGTTGAAAAAATATAAACAGCTTACTCACAAGAGCACTATAGCTCAATTCCTCCACTGTCATTTTGTTTTTGGTGACTGCGCAAATGACTCCCTGTATGTACTTTTGTGTTTTGAATCATTCATTTTCAGACATAAAAAGTTAAAGTACACGCTTGCTGACTTCATTTTTCTCCCTTACTCCTGTCCTTGGAGAACAGCTTGCTCTATCAACATGTTTGAAATGCTTCCCACCAGATAGAATGATGGGATGGAATTGAAGGGCCTTGAAAGCCTTCAGTCCTCAAGATCACCTCAGGATCAGGAATTTATTGACTGGAAAGTCACAAGAGTCCAGTTAAGGACAATGGGTGAACTTCAGAGTCATTCAGAGACACTATAAGACCATAACATTTAGAGATACAGAAGCAGAATTAGGCCATTCAGCCCATCAAGTCTGCTTTACCATTCAGTCATGCCTGATATTTTACTCAAATCCATTCTACTGCCTTCTTCCCATAAATCCTTAATCTCAACTATCTATCTCTGTCTTAAATCCAGTCAATGACCTGGCTTCCACAGCCTTCTTTGGCAATGAGTTCCATAGATTCAACATTCTCTGGTAGAGAAAATTCCTCCTCATTTCAGTTCTAAAGGGTTGCCCCTTCATGATGGGTCCTATCTCTCCTACGATTGGAACCACTCTCTCCACATCCACTCTGTCCAAAGCTCTTAGTATTCCATAAGTTTTAATGAGATGCCCCCTCATCTTTCAAAACTCCATTGAGCTAAGACCCAGAGCCCTCAATCACTCCTCATATACCAAGCCCTTCATCCCCAGGATCATTCTTGTGAATGTCCTCTGAACACCTTCCAAAACTAGCACAAAACCTTTTTTAGATACAGGGCCCAAAACTGCTCACAATGTTACTAATATTGGCTTGACAAGAGACTTACACAGCCTCAGCAGTACATCTCTGTTCTTGTATTCTAGCCCTCTTGAAATGAATACTCACACTGCCTATGCTTTCCTAACTGCCAACAGAAACCACACGTTAACCTTAAGATAACACCCAACTTTTCTCTTCAATCCCTCTGTGCTTCAGATTTCCGAAGCCTTTCTCCATTTAGGAAATAAATTAGGTGAAGGTGCGTCCTACAGATGCTGGAGATTAGAGTCAAGTTTAGAGTGGTGCTGGAAAAGCACAGCAGGTCAGGCAGTATCCGAGGAGCAGGAAAATCAACATTTCGGGCAAAAGTTCTTCATCAGGAATGGTTTCACCATCCTCTCCAACCTATTACCTTCTCCCCACCTTCATCTATCTATCACATTCCCAGCTACCTTCCTCCCAGCCCCACCACACACACCCACCCCCCTTCACATTTATCTCTCAGCGTCCCAGCCCAAAATCTTCATTTCTGATGACTCTCCTGCTCCTGGGATGCTGCCTGACCGGCTTTGCTTTCCAGCATCACACTCTTGACTTTGATCTCCAATATTTGTTGTCCTCACTTTCTCCTCATGTCCTCATTGGCCAAAGCTTCAGAGGTAGGAGGGAATAAAAATGTACACCTGGACGCCATCCCATCAGTGAAGACTCAGTAAAAGCTTGCAAGGAATATTCAGAGCAAGACTCAGGCCATAGAACATTCTGCAAGGTCTGGGGTGAGGGGGACAAAAGCACACACTTGGAAGCCACCTCCTCAGTGAAGGCACACAGCAACATTTGTGTTGGATGACCATGCGGCAACTCAAGAAGACCCAGGAGAAAATCCGTCCTGATCTGAGAGACACACCTTCACAGCCAGCCCTATCAGAGAAAGGAAGGAGATTTCAATGGCTCAACTCATACACAAGGATTGTTGCAGGTAAAATTCTTCCTCAGATGGATATGAAAGGTATAGAGTAAATATTGTAGGAATTGGGAGAATGCTCACACCATGTTTTTAATAAGGAATATTTTGATACTAGAACTGAGTTGAAGCACAAACCAAATTATGTGTCCCTTTGTCCACCTCACCAAAAAAAGTGCTTGGTTAAAGTGATTTTAATACATAAGCTGGTCAAAATGTTCAAAGCAGGGACAACACTTGCCCCTAATACCTTGGGCTCTTATCTTATTAAGCAGCCTCTGGTATAGCACCTTGTCAAAGGTTTGCTGGAAATCTAAATTGATTATGTCCACTGGGTCTCCTTTGTCTAACCTGCTAGCTCCCTCCTCAAAGCATTCTGACAGATTTGTCAGGCACAACATCTCCTTGATGAAGCTGTGCTGACTCAAGTCTTATTTTACCATGAACTTCCAAGTACTCAGCAAACTTCTCCTTAATAATGAACTCTAAAATCTTGCCAATGACTAAGGTCAGGGTCATGTGCTTATAGTTTCCTGTCTTCTGTCATCCTCCCTTCTTAAACAGTGTCGTCACATTGACTCTAACGTTGACTCCAGTGATCAGCACCAATATCTCTCCAATCTCCTCGGCTACCTCCTTTGGTACTCTGGGGTGTAGTCCACCTGGTCTGGATGATTTATCACTTCAGACCTTTCAGCTTCCCCAGCACCTCCTCCTTAGTGATGCCCACTACCTCTGACTTTCTTGAAGTTTTGGGATGCTTATGGTGTCCTCATCATGAAGATTGATGCAAAGTAGTTATTCAGTTCCTCCACCATTTCATTGTTCCCCATTATCACTTTGCCAACCTCATTTTCTTACAGTCCAATGTGTATGTTTGCTCTCTCTTACTTTTAATATATATGAAAAAAAAGGTCTTGCTAATTTATTTTATATCACTAACTAGCTTCTCCTCATATTTCACCTTCTCCTCATTATTGTTTATTTTTAAATTATCCTCTGATTTTTAAAGGCTTTGCAATCCTCTGGCTTTCCATTAATCGTCAATACATTGTATACTTCCGCCTTTGCTTTTCTGCTGTCACTGACTTCCCTTGTCAGCCATGGTTACCTTGTCCTACCCTCAGTATGTTTCTTCTTCCTGAAATATTTAATTCCTAATCATAATCCACTTCAGCCAGGTCTCTCACCATTATACACACCAATCTTAATTAGCAGTACAATATCAAGCTAGAGAGGTTTCAGACAAGATTTACCAGGACGTCGCTGGGTATGGAAGGTTTGAGTTATAAAGAAAGGCTGGATTGGTTAGGACTTTTTTCACTGGAGCCTAGGAGGTTGAGAGGCAACCTTATAGAAGTGTATAAAACAATGAGAGCTATAGATTGAGTTAATGATAGTTGGCTTTTCCCTAGGATGGGGGAATTTCAAGATGAGGGGGCACACTTTTAAGATGAGAGGAGAGAGATTTAAAAATGACATAAGAAGCAAATATTTTACACAGAGAGTGGTTTGTGTGTGGAATGATCTTCTTGAGGAAGTGGTAGGTGTAGTTATAATTAGAATATTTAAAAGACATTTGGATAAGTACATGAATAGGAAAGGTTTGGAGGGATATGGGACAATAGCAGGCAGGTGGACTAGTTTTGTTTGGGATTACGTTCAGCATGATCTGGTCTATGACTCTGTGACAAGCTTATTTACCTTGTTTCATATACCATGAGTATTTAATTGCAGCACACTCAGCTCTACATTAACTACTTCTCTTCTCGTCTTAATCCCCTTATCTGCTGTGCCCGAAGTTAGATTCCTGACCCTTTCTCCATCCAATTACTTGTTCTGGAATCTTTAATAACATCTGCTGGGTCCTCCATCAGTTGAATCATTTTGACTTCCCTATTTGGCCTCATCATCTATTGCATCCGCTGCACCCGATGTGGCCTCCTCTACATTGGGCCTACTTGCGGAATACTTCAGAGAACACCTCTGGGACGCCTGGACCAGCCAACCCAACCACCCCGTGGCTCAACACTTTAACTCTCCCTCCCACTCCACCGAGGACATGCAGGTCCTTGGACTCCTCCACCGGCAGAACATAACAACACGACGGCTGGAAGAGGAGCGCCTCATCTTCCGTCTGGGAACCCTCCAACCACAAGGAATGAACTCAGATTTCTCCAGTTTCCTGATTTCCCCTCCCCCCACCTTGTCTCAGTCGGTTCCCTCAACTCAGCACCGCCCTCCTAACCTGCAATCTCCTTACTGACCTCTCCGCCCCCACCCCACTCCAACCTATCACCCTCACCTTGACCTCCTTCCACCTATCACATCTCCAACGCCCCTCCCCCAAGTCCCTCCTCCCTACCTTTTATCTTAGCCTGCCTGGCACATTCTCCTCATACCTGATGAAGGGCTCTGGTCCGAAACGTCGAATTTCCTGTTCCTTGGATGCTGCCTAACCTGCTGTGCTTTAACCAGCAACACATTTTCAGCTCTGATCTCGAGCATCTGCAGACCTCACTTTTTACTTTCCACAAGGATCCTGGTTCCAGATTAATCTAAGTGAAGCCCATCCCAACAGAACAGTTCCCAGCTGTCCCAATGCTGGTGCTAGTGCCTCACAAAATAGAAATTCACTTTCCCAGGCCATTCCTTCATCTGATGATTACTTCCCTAATCTCCTTAACTTTTTGCCAATTTGCACAAGGTCCTGACATAATAACTTTTGAGGTCTTGTTTGTTAATTCTTTTCTTAATTTCAGGTATTCCCAAACAATATCTCTTGCCTGCTCTCGTCTATATTGTTGGTGCCAACATGGACCATAACAACTGGGTTCTCTCCTTCCTACTCTAGTATCCTTCAAAGCAGACTCATAACCTACTCCACTCTGGCATCAAGTTAACAGTACATCATGTCAGTCTCTCAATCCAGCTCCCAGAAGGATGCAGTTTGATCCCCTAATCATAGAATCCTCTCCCTATGTCATTTTACTTTGTGCTCCCCTCACATGAATGGCTTCCTGGACCACGGTGTAGTGGACAGTTTGACCATCTTTCCTGCAGACTCTTTCCTCATCCTTTCAGGGAGCAAGTACCTCACACCTACTGGACAAGGTCAAGTGCTGGGGCTCCTCCAATGTTACATTCAGGATCCCTCTACCTGCCTCACTTTGGGAGAGGTGGGCATGGTTCAGGCAGCCAGCATGAACTTACTTCTTGAAGACTCGTGAAAATTTGAAAATACCCACAACAGCTAAAGTGGCAAGGAGGCATAAGGAAGTCGCAATAAGAATGTTTGTGGCCACAACTAACATGTTATAACCCAAGAGTTTGTGATTGATGAATTCCCAAAGAAAATCTTGCTTGCAGCCACTTTTCTGACATTGAGAAGATGCCTGTATGTTTTGGGAACTGCTCCTCAGTGGATTCATCTCCATGGGGAAAGTTGATAGCTCTTCTGGTGCCCTATCTCCAATGAGGCTGTAGGAAGCCAACAGACTATGCAACTTTCAAGAAACCTCCACATCCTTCCTTTCAAAGCTACCCTTGCTGAAGTAATTAGGGTTTTGATACACAAGAGGGGAGAAAATGGAGTAATGAAGAGGACTGAAATGTGATGGTCAGGAGAAAAGATGAAGTAGAGCAAGAGAAAGATAGCTTGTGCAATGGAGAAGGTGCAGATAAGGAAGGGAGAAGAAGCAAAGAAAGGAGAGGAGCTGCGAGGAGAGAAAGTGAAAAACCTTGCATTAACTGGGCTTGTGGAAGCAGTGCATTGGTATATTTCAGTATGGATCTGGTCTGGGAAACTCACCAGTTTATACCTATCACCAGTTTATCCTTCCACTCAACAAAAACACAATCTGAAATATGCTGGGCTTGGAAAGGAGGACATTAGCATATCAGTACGTTGACAGAGAAAGGCCTGACTTATGAGTAAGTGGACCTATAACTGATCTCTGTGCAACTCCCAGACTGACTTCCCACAAATCCCCAATACTGGTTTAACTGCTGAACAAAACGGAAAGAACTGTGGATGCTGAAAATCAGAAACAAAAGATGAAGTTGCTGGAAAAGCTCAGGAGGCCTGGCAGCATCTGGGAAGGAAAATCAGAATTAACATCTGGGATCTGGGATCTGAAACTTTAACTCTGATTTCTCTTCACAGGTGCTGCCACGTCTCCTGAGCTTTTCTAGCAACTTCAGATTTTGTTTCTGGTTTAACTGAACCTGCTGTAGTGATGTGGCCCACTCCCTGTCCTATACAAGTGCAGAGTCCCTGACTCTGAACATTCTAAGAGGCTGACTGACTATGTTCTAGCCCATGGAATGAGGTAGGACCACGTCTTTGACTTACTCTGACCCGTTGGAGGAGTATCTTCACCTCAACCTGCCTTCAAACCATGGCAACTTGCCTGAAGCACTTGATTTGTGTAAGCTGCTGGCACATGTTGTTGGTGTAATATTGGCATAGCGTGGTGCCGTTCTGCAACATGTCCACACTCCTGGTGATCACAGCTGACAACTGTGATGACCCTTTGTCTCAGGCCTTGTGTCTGTGGTAAAGGCCAGCCAAGACAGAAGGAGTGGGAGGCTGTCAGGTCTGAACAGGTGAGATAGTGCAAGAAAGTGTGACAGGGCAAGCTATACCATGAGAATTCAATTAGGTGCAAATTGTGACAGTACTAAGAGAGCAAGACAGGTCCCCCGAGATGCGCCCTGGATGTCTTGTTGTAATTATACAGGGTATTGGCGAAGCCACACTATAATATTGAGTGCAGTTTCACTCTCCTTATCTGAGGAAGGATGTTCTTGTTAGAGAAGGAATGCAGTGAAAGTTTACCAAGTTGATTTCTGGGTTGGCAGGATTGCTGTATGAGGAGAGATTGAGTCAGTTAGGATTATATTACTGAAATTTAAAAATAATGATTGGGGAGGGGGTGCTCATAGAAGCATGTAAAAGTTTAACAGGACTAGACAGATTAGATGCAGAAAGGATGTTCCCAATGTTTGGGGGAGTCTGAACCAGGTTTAGGGATAATGGTAAACTTTTTGTCACTGAGATGAGGAGAAATTTCTTCACACTGACAGAGGTGAACTTGTGGAATTCACTACTACAGAAAGTGGTTGAGGCCAAAATATTATGCATTTTAAAGAAGGAGATAGATATAGTTCTTGTGGCTAAAGGGATCAAGGGATGTTGGGGGAGGATGGGATTAGGGCATTGAGCACGATAATCAGCTATGATCATATTGACTGGTGGAACGGGCTTGAGGGGTCGAATGGCCTACACCTGTTCTGATCCTCCATGTTTCTCTTCTTTTTCATCTCTAATCATTCCTCTGCTCATCTACCCATCATCTTTCCAGCTCATCTCTTCCTTTGGGTCCCTGCATTGTCACCTTTTTCCAGGACAAGGTGGATACCAAATGTTACTCATTCTCTTCGGGATGTGCCCCTCACTGCTTCAGCTACATTCTGGGAAGGTTATGCTCCAACACAGAAAAATAATACTGTTGCAGGAAACGTATTACAGGAGATGCGGCAGATTGATTATGATAGTCACTGGGGGGATCATGCAGCCTATTCACACTGAGCTGCGTTTTCCAAAATTTCTTGGCCAGTTTTTTTTTTGTCATAGCTGAAGAATGGTTGAATAGAACAGTGTGGTCACTATCCATGTAGGAAAATAGCTTTCATTCTTATAGTCTGTATGACTGACAAAACCAGCAGCTGACATTCATTCCTAATTGTCATTGAGTAGTTAGTGGGGGTAAGGCTGCTTCTTAAACTCCTGCAGACAGTGTAAGAAAGCTACTCCCATAGTTAGGGAGCTCCAAGGTTTTAAGGAAAGTTATTAAGGGAAAAAACAAGTAATTTTATTTCCAGAATGAATTGCAATTTGGAATGTAACATTAAGTCAATGGTATCAGTATGTATCTGTTGCTCTTATATATCTAGTTGATGGCGTGGGAATTTGGTAAGTGACAAAGAATTGTAGAGTTATGGTGGAGCGCGATGTGTTCTTTTAGTGAGCACCACATTAACCACTTCAAATATTAACTTTCTTGGCCTTTTTGGACATTGGATTGCATGTGCAATGAATCTTGAATTTTCTCCATTTTTTCTTTAGTAACCTCATGACTATTGCTGTAAACTTTGTTTTGTGATCCAGTGGTTTAGGACAGTAGAAGTAACCTTGCAAATTTCTGTGGCATGTAGTACTTTTCATCACATAAGACAATGGCTTGTGTGCGGTGGTCAAATCTACATTGTATTTTCTACAGTTTGATTCAGAAATACCACACAGTCTCTATTACATTTGTTGCAGGGCAAAACATGCCAGTGCCCTTCTGAGAAGTCAGCTACAAGAGGATGTGACTGTCAATCACTGTCTTCTCATTACTGGGTATATACAATCCCTAAAATAACTGTGATGGGAGTGGGGAAAGATGGCACATTTGGACAACTTCTGGTCTGCGACATTTTGGAACTGAAAAGTCAAATGTTATCATCAACAGCAGTCCCTCGCAGATGAGAATGACTCTCTTCCCCTCTCGGGGTGAGCCCATAGGTGTCTGTACAGACCGAAGTGGCTATCGCAGGCTTGGCTACACTTGGGGCAGATGGTGATCATGGGAACAGTTGGTGGGACGTCGGTATAGTAGCATGCTCCTTTCATTGTTTCCGCCTGGATTCCACTTTTTCCCGTCGGCAAGTCTTGGGGCACTTGATGCCTTCCCGGATGCTCCTCATCCACTTTGGATGATCTTGGGCCAGTGATTCCCATGGGCTTGTGGGAATGCCACACTTCACCTATGAGGCATTGAGGGTAAACCTGAAGCACTTCAAATGTTAATGCATATTATGATTCACCCACTATTTCCAAAAATTCAACTGATTTTGTGGAAAATAACATGCAAAGCTTTTAACAAAGATCAGGGAGGTCTCACTGTTTGGCATTTCTGAAATAAAAAGATAGTCATCTCTCCTTTATTTATTTTTGGGGATTTGGACATCGCTTGCATGCTCAGTATTTTGTTGCCCATTCCGAATCTCACGAGGGGATCTTGTTCAAATTGGCAAAGAACATTCAAGATCTTTTCAGCATTCTGAGGCACCCTTGAAGTTCGAAAACAAGCATTAAATTGATCAGAAATGTACATTGTTTACTGTTCACTTTGCGATTTCTTCTCAGCCTTACAGGTCTGGTTATGTCTTTACATCCAGTTAATGTCAACTGAAACAAAATTTGGCAGGTGTTCAACATAGCCCAAATCGCTTACCACTTTCAAAACATTCCTGTATCTGATTCCCCTGTCGACAGCCTTCAGGCCGTGGGTTTTATGAACAAAATGGTGCTTGCTAAATCTATGACTCGCCCAAGACAGACT
Source organism: Hemiscyllium ocellatum (assembly GCF_020745735.1). NCBI lineage: Eukaryota > Metazoa > Chordata > Chondrichthyes > Orectolobiformes > Hemiscylliidae > Hemiscyllium > Hemiscyllium ocellatum. Next base: position 30,549,882 of record NC_083421.1, on the reverse strand, counting down.
GTCTTATCTTTAACCAGTAGTTACTGCAGCTTCCAGCAAGTGCAACATCTTATCTGGGCAGTTCAGTCATTAGCTTGTTTTGATAATGCTTTGAGCAGTGATGCCGAGTTAGTCGTTTTAAAATAATAAAACAAGCCTGCGAGATTTCATTTCACTCACACGAAAGAGGATTAAATCCATGGGTTCCAATCAGAAGGCAAAAAACCGAAATGAATAATTCAGGTGAAACTAAGACAGTTAGAGAAATTGCAGCAATAAAGCATCTACCACAACCCCAGGGCGTCGCACAATGCTTTTTAGATATTGAAGTACATTGGAAATGCAGCCACAGCTGTAATGTTAAATAGCAGCAGACAATTTGCACACAGCAAGTTCCCGCAAACAGGTACATGGAATTGACCAGATAATCATTTTGCTTAATATTGGTTGAGGGATAGACATTACTCAGAGCGCAGAAAAAAAAATCCCTTGTTTCTCTTCAAAACTTATCATGAAATATACTTGATGTTAGGGTTACATACCAGAGTACCAAAGACTTTGTGCAAGTTCATGCTTTACTCCCCCATGTTTCTTGATATGGAATTGGTAGAAATTAGTCAGAGGCATGGAAACAGACCCTTCGTCCAACTCGCCTATGCTGACCAGATATTCTAAAGTAATCTAGTCCCATTTGCCCATTGGCCCATACCCCTTCCTATTCATATACCCGTCCAGATGCCTTTTAAATGCTGTAATTGTTCCAGCTCACACCACTTCCTCTGGCAGCTCATTCCACACATGCACCACCCTCTGTGTCCCTTAGGTCCCTTTCAAATCTTTCCCCTCTCACCCTCAATCTATGCCTTCTAGTTCTGGACTACCCCACCCTAGAGAAAAAGACCTTGCCTATTTATGCTATTCATGCCCCTCATGATTTTATAAACCGCTATAAGGTCACCCCTCCACCCCACCCTGGCCTCCGATGCTCCAGAGAAAACAGCCCCAGTCTAATCAGCCTCTCCCTACAGTTCAAACCCTCCAACTCTGGCAACATCCTTGTAAATCTTTTCTGATGCCTTTCAAGTTTCACAACATCCCTTCTATAGTAGGGAGACCAGATTTTCACACAATATTCTAAAATGGCCTAACCAATGTCCTGTATACCTGCAACATAACCTACCAACTCCTATACTCAATGCTTTGACCAATAAAGGAAAGCACACCAAACACCTTCTTCACTATCCTATCTACCTGAGACTCCACTTTCAAGGAACGCTGAACCAGCACTCCAAGGTCTCTTTGTTCAGCAACACTCCCAAGTCCTTACCATTTAGTGTATAAGTCCTGCCTTGATTTGCCTGCCACTCTTCAAGCCATTGGCCCATCTAATCACATTCCCATTGCACTCTGAGGTAACCTTCTTCGCTGTGCCCACACCTCTAATTTTGGTCTAATCTGCAAACTTACTAACCATACATAAATGGCAAAAAGCAATGTACCCTACACCAATCCTTGTGGCACACCGCTGGTTACAGGCCTCCAGTCTGAAAAGCAATCCTCCAACAACACCATCTGTCTTCTTTGCTCATACCATCAATGTTCTTCTGTAGTTTGCTCATCTGATTAGTCTTCAGCAGAACTCATGTATGATCCTGCCCTTCAATGAGCTACCCCCATTCTCTTCTTGTTCCCTTCCCTGGCTGGTGGTGTCTCACCATGTGCAAATTGCAAGTCTATGCTAACCCTCAAAATTACAGGCAGAACTTGTATCTTGAGCTGATGGCTGGGAGCATGACTATGCTGTGTCTTCATCATCACTAGATTCTTACTGTTCACAGACTGGTCAGGTTGTATTCCTTGGGTATCCAAATGCAACAGATAAAAAGAGAATGTTGTGTGTCAGATAGAAGGAGTGAAATTAAGAATTGTGTACTTGCAGCACGTAAATTGAAAAAAGATTATGGAATTAGGGGAAAGGTGATATGTGAGAAGGATAATTCAGTATGAGGATACCACAACATTCAACTCTTTCAATTTTACTCATTACAGCCTCAGAAGCAGTTATCTCAACAAGGGCCAATACTGTTTCCTGCATATTGCATGTTTTCCTCTGATTAGCTCCTACTGTCTCTGTCTCTGTTTCTGCATAGGCTTGCCTGCTGCAGAGACCCAGATAATGTTTGACAGGAGAAGTGAATGGCCTAATGGTGTTATTATTGAATTATAGTGCCAAAGACCCAGACAATGTTCACAGGGGATTGATACAAGGACAGGTATCACTTGGATACCTGCAGACATAGGACGTCATTCTCTATTTCTACTTGGCCTGTTATGATGAGAAGGTTCTGGGGGCTTGCTGTCACATGTTATACCATTCCTCACAATATTTCACAATCAATGTGGTTTTGTGAAAGGGAAGTTTTGTTTTACAAATCTGTTACAGCTTTTTGAAGATGCAAAAAGCATGATAGATAACAGTCGTTGATCTAGTGTATTTGGATTTACAGAAGACCTTTCAATAAGACAACACATGAAAGGTTACTACTTCACAACACCAGGGATCTAGATTTGATTCCAGCCTTGGATGACTGGCTGTGTGGAGTTGGCACGTTCTCCCAGCATCTGCCTGTGTTTCCTCTGGAAGCTCCAGTTTCCTTCCACAACATAAAGATGTGCAGGTTGGAAAATACCACCTTCTATGTAAGGACTAAGGATGTGCAGGGTAGGTGGATTAGCCATAGTAAGTATGGTGACAAGGATCGGGTAGGGGTCTGCTTCTGGGTGAGATATCCTTTGGAGGGTCAGTGCAGTCTCAGCGGGCTGAATGGCCTCTTTCCACACTATAGGAAATCTATGATTCTAAGATATGAATTCATGATATTTGAGTGTTTTGTAAGAATGTACAGAGGATTGACTAGTTGCAAGAAACAGAGTATGGATAAATGGGTCATGTTCAGTTTGGCAAATTGCAAACAGTAGAATGCCATTGGAATCTGTGTTGGGCATCAAATATTTTTAATCTATGTGGTTGAAGAGACAGTGTTACAAACAAATTTGCTGATGGTACAAACTAAGAAAGCAAGCTGCGAAGTGGCTTCGAAAATTCTGCAATAGTGTAAAGTTGAGCTGTGGGTAAAAATATTTTTGGGGCATGGGTAGATACATTCTTATTAGTCAAGGGAGTGAAAAGTTATTAGGGTAGGTGACAATATGAAATTGAGATTACAATCGGGTCAGCCAAAATCAGAGTTGCTCAGTGGTTAGCATTGCTGCCTCACAGCGCCAGGGACCTGGGTTCAATTCCCACCTTGGGCAACTGTCTGTGTGGAGTTTGCATATTCTCCCTGTGTCTGCGTAGGTTTTCTCCGGGTGCTCTGCTTTCCTCCCATAGTCCAAAGATGTGCAGTTTAGGTAAGTTGCCCATAGTGTTAGGTGTCAGGGGTAAATATAGAGGGGTGGGTTTCAAAGGGCCTGTTTCCACACTGTAGGTAATCTAATCTAATCAAAAAGTCTCACTGAAGGGCAGAACAAATGTAATAGGCTGAATGACCCATTCCTACTCTGAAACATTAAAGGGACATTTAAGCGACTCTTGTACAGGCACATGGAAGTTAGTACATTGAAAGGTAAAACTGATCTTAGAGTAGGATAGAAGGCTGGTACAACATCGTGGGCTGAAGGGCCTGTACTACACTGTAGTATTCTATGTTCTATATGCTAAACCATATATGTGCATATTCACAAACATTTGGCAAATGGAGTAAAATATAGATACAAAACATACGTTGTCAACTTTGTCATGAACGAAAGCAAAGCAGCATAACATTTAAATGGAGAGACAGCGAAGAAATACTGATAACATGCAGGAATCTAGAATCAGACAGCACAGTTTCAAAACAAGGGCATTGTATTTTAGATCGATATGAGGAGGAAATTCTTCTTCAAGTGTAGCTTTTGTCACTGAATGCTATTTCACAGAGAACAATGGAGGCTGGATCACTTGATGCGTTAAAAATGGAGTCGGACAATTTTTTGATTAAATTGAAATCACACAACACCAGGTTATAGTCTAACAGGTTCATTTGGAAGTACTAGCTTGCAGAGTGCTGCTCTTTCGTCAGGTAGCTGTCAATTTTTAGATTGAAATTGGAGTTGAAGGTTTGGGAGAATCAGACAGAAAAGTAGAATTAAGGCCATAATCAGATTAATCATAATTTTGTGGAATGTGAGAGCAGACATGCAGCAATTAAAGACTCACACAGGAACTGCTGTTCCTGTTTCTTATAATCTTAGGTCAGATTCACTTTTGTTCAATTTGAAGTAGCATATGCAGCAGCCAAAAGCAGCTCCCCTTTAAGGAAGCCTGAAGTGACTGCCCACTTTAATGACATACCCTTGCTTCAGCTATTGATACTTTCCAAACAACGTGCTCAGAGATACTATTACAAAGCTCTGGAGCAGCGTAGGACGTGAACACAGGTTTCCTGGTTCAGAGGTAGGGACACTACCTGTATACCACAAGAGTTCCTTGATCCAGCTGTAAAGAACAAACTGAAATAAACAAGCACAGGTTAGTTGCACTTGGTGATTCCTCAACACATTTTTTTTTTGCAGAGGATGAGTGAATTCAACCCCTCCACATTGACTTTGTTTAATTTTCACACTTAGAATAGAGTCACGGATGTGTACAGCATGGTCCAACTCGTCCATGCCGACCAGATATCCTAAATTAATCCCTTTTGCCAGCATTTGGCCCATATCCCTCTGAACCCTTCCTATTCGTATACCCATTCAGGTGCCTTTCGAATGTTGTAATTATACCACTACCACTATGTGTCGCACAGTGGTTAGCAACTCTGTCTCACAGTACCAGGAGCACAGATTCAATTCCACCCTCAAGCAACTGTCTGTAAGGAGTTTGCATGTTCTTTCTGTGACTGAGTAGGTTTCCTTCCATTCTCTAAAGATGTGCAGGTTGGGTGGATTGTCTATGATTAAATTGCCCATTGTGTGCAGGCTAGATGAGTTAGCTGTAGGAAATACAGGGTAGGGAAGTGGGTCTGGGTGGGACATTGTTTAGAGGGTTGGTGCAGATTTGATGGGCTGAATGGCCTGCTTCCACTCTGTAGGGCTTTGATGATAATGATGCCAGAAATGAAACAGAATTAACCCACTTCCTCTGGCAGTTCATTCAGTTAAGGGAAGTAAAGATTTGAAACTCTTTATACTTCCAACACCATGCTAAATTGTTACTTTCACTCCCACAAGATTAATGTGTAGCAGAGATTCACAGAAATGTTCCAGAATGAAAACAACTCAATAGCTTTCCTAATTTCCATTTTACGCCATAAATCATTGTCATGCTAAAAAATGTTTAATCAATATTGCTCAAAATTCTAGATAATTAAACTGCAATGCTTAAAATAACCCTCCCTTCTTTGAGTTTGTGCAAAAAGGTGAAAGATAAATGCACAGAAGTGTGAGTAATGAAGTAAGTTTTTTTATTTTTTGCTGGTTTTGCAAACTCAGAATTTTATAAGATTGAGATGATTATTATGTAAACTCACGTAACTGCTTTTTGTGGCTGTTTTACATTGGCTCTGAAAAACCTGATTACATGGGAGAACTGCGATGTCATATAAAGTACCAGATCAATTATTCTGTCTTTCTTTCCAGTTGCAAAACATTTCTCTAATTATGCCCTTTCATTATTGTTGCAGCAGAACAGTATCTGCCGTTCCAAGAATATTATTGCCTCAATTAACCAACATTAGCACTCCCCTAATTTAAATGAGATTGTAATAAGTACATCAGAAATATAACTTGTCTGAATTATGGCCTTTCGCTTACTGTACAAATGATGTTAGTAAACCATCTAAATTACAATTTCTTGTTTTACAACATCTGAACCTTGTCATTAACTATAACTTTATTGAAATACTAACTTCCACTGACTGCACCTTCTGATGATGATGGCTTTGAATTAAGATGCTAAATTGTTAAGTCAAACTTTAAATCTTACGAAAAGCAAAATTCTGCGGATGCTGAAAATCCAAACATGGCTAACTGAGCTTTCTGCCGTGTCTGACCCATCTCCTACATGTCTGCCTTCACTCCTTCCCCACCTTCCCAGAACAGCAATAGGATTCTCCTTCATGTTAAATTCCATACCACAAGTGTCCTCATTCAGAGGATGATTTTCCACGATTTCTTTCAGCTCCAGTTGATGGCATCATTCAACACACCTTCCCCTCCCCTCCACTATCAGCATTCCACAGGGACCGTGGTCCATTCCTCCACCATTTTAACACTTCCTTACTCCCTATGGCATCTTCCAACACATCACAGAAGGTGTAACACTTGCCATTCACTTCCATCCTCCTCACTGTCCAAGTCCCAAAACTCATTTTCCAGGGGAATCTGCCTTTTATTTGCACTTCTTTACATCTAAACTACTGCTATTTACAATGCGTTCTCCTTGAAACGGTGAGACCAGATGTTGAGTGGGTAATCACTTTGCAGAACTCTCCCTGTCCTGCCCATAGGAGTGCTCCTGACCTCCCTGCTGCTTTCCAGTTTTATAAACCACCTTGCTCTAATGCTAACATTTCTGTGGCAATATTGCAATGAAGGAAAACATAAGATTAGATTACTTACAGTGTAGAAACAGGACCTTCGGCCCAACAAGTCCACACTGACCGGCCGAAGCGCAACCCACCCATACCCCTACATTTACCCCTTACCTAAAACTACGGGCAATTTAGCATGGCCAATTCACCTAACCTGCACATCTTTGGACTGTGGGAGGAAACCGGAGCACCCGGAGGAAACCCACGCAGACACGGGAAGAACATGCAAACTCCACACAGTCAGTTGCCTGAGGTGGGAATTGAACCCAGGTCTACTGGCGCTGTGAGACAGCAGTGCTAACCACTGTGCCACCGTGCCGCCCACATGGGGTGGGGATAGCATCTCATTTTCCCACCTAGGCACTTTACAGCCTTGAGGTCTCAATGTTGAATTCAGTAACTTAAGAAAATGGCTGCATTATGCCTCTGCTCCATTTTTCTTACATTTTTCCCTACCCTAACACCTCCACCCTATGTCAGAGCCTTGCTCTGTTTCTACTTTGCTCTGAGTATACAGGATCTATTCTCGCTTTTTCATAGTTTAATTTGCACCCATTTTACATTTATTTTCCTCTGACAAAACCAGGAACAGCCCGTTTGTGTTTTTTTTCCTAGATCTGCCCCAATGCCCCTCCTCTACCCCTCTTAAGGCTCTCAAACTAAATTATTTCCAAGATATTTCAGCTGTGAGGAGTCACTCTGAACGCACAATGCTAACTTGGTTTCTGTCACCAGATAGCTGACAGATTTGTTGGGTTCCCCAGCATTCTCCGGGTTTGTTGTAAATTCCATTTGTTCACCCTCACTCCAGTCTCACCTCCCTCACACAGTGGCTAAGATTTCCAGGTTAATAAATCGTGGCATTCCATTTAGTGATGGTGTGGGAATAAGCCTAACTAGCCAGGCTCATAGAAACGGAAGCTGTTTTTATTAGTTATGGAGTGGGGTTATTCATGATACCTACAGGAAAACACCAACTTGGAGGGAAAAAGAAAAACTCTTATGGCACCCTTGTAGAACTGATGTGTTGATGCCAGTATTGGACCGGGTGGACAAAGTCAGAAGTGAATGATACCAGGTTATAGTCCAACTGGTTTAATTGAAATCACAAGCTTTCTAAGTGCTGCTCCTTCGTTAAGTGAAGTTCTGCCCTTGTAGAAACAAAGGCAATTCTCAGCAGCAAATTCTTCATGAAACATAACTATTTGCAAAACTTCTGTCTTAAATTGAAAAATTAAAGGCTTTGGAATTTCACCAAAGCATTTTAGCAGAAGGCGGACTATGGCATTGGTCTTGAATTTCACTCTTTATTTTAGATGAGATAGCACCTATTTGAAATGGATATAATATGAATGGAGGAATAATAATCAGAGGAATTTTCAATGAACATAATAATGTTTTGCACTCAATTCCTGTTGCTGACTTCTGCACCAAAGCTGTTTTCTTCTTGATGAAAACACTCATAAACTTACCAAGATTCCTCACTGGACTTGTCGGTGAGTGTTTACAAACCAGGGTGGAAATTAGGAGAAGTCAGCAATTGATATCAGAAAGGCGATGGCAAAAAATCAGCTGCCAAATTTCACCAAGTCTGCGTCAAATTGTTGGCATAGTCCAATTCCAGCTTTCATATGATTTAACTTTGTTTGCTCTTAAGTCAGGATATTGTGGCAAGTGACAACAAGCAGTTCTTTAACATCGGAAGCTAAAGAATTGATTGCTTTACATCCCAGTCCAAACCACCAGTATTCATCAAAGCTCTTCATATATATTAAACAAAACACTTCCTTCAGCTGGCATGCAATAATAATAGAGTATTTTAACAAAACAAGAAACAATGTATTGTGATATTTCAAGCTCTCATTATACCATGATTGGTTCTGTGATTAAACCTTGAGGTGAAGAGCAAAGATTGATGCTTTTGAAGTGGTTGTGCAGGAAATGGAAAAGCAAAGAGCTACATCTTTTCTGGTATGTGCTGCACTTAAAGCCTATTTTAATATGGGTTTAATTTGGAGGGATTTGGAGACTTTTTTAAAAATTTCCTTTGTAAATGTAAGGATCTAATTAATCTTCTGAGACTCTTCTCATCTAAAATTCTTAAAATTTTGATCCATTAAATCTTCTTGTCAGGTCAAATGATCACAGGATTAGTCTTCATTTGAAATTCAACAATGATGCAATGTTCTCACCAATGAAACTAAAATTCTAAATTACTGATGAAAATAACAATGTACTTATAACATATGATCTGAATTATTCTTAAGTGTTCTTTAGCTATGTGCGTCCATCTACCCTCACTTGTCTGGTTAGGTTGCCTTGACTATGCATTATGTTGGTGGAAGATGCCATGAACCCACTGTTGAGACTATGGAAGTCAAGAAAGAGGAGACGAATTTGCTCAGTGCTTGTGCACTATTTCTAAAAGTGAGGAGTAAACATTATTATCTCTACCCCGTCATAGCTGAGGGCTCAGCACCATCTTTTTATTACGTTAGAAAAAGTGCAGCTTATCATTTTCATTTCATTCAAAGGATGTGCACATTGCTGATAATACCAGACACAAAACCAGAAATGGCTAGAAAAGCTCAACAGCTCTGGCAGCATCTGTGGAGGGAAATCAGAATTAGCTTTTCGGGTCACGTGATCCTTTCTCAGAACTAATGGTAGGTTGGAAAATGTCGGTTGACATGCAGAAAATAGGGTTGGGGGAAGGGGGTAGGGAGTAAACAATAGATGGGGATATAGCCCAAAGAGAGAGAAGAGCAGTTGCATAACGATCCAGTTAGGAGAGTGATTAGCTATTAATGAGGATTGTTGGTGGCTAGCAATGGGTTGTTTAATAGCAGACTGTGTGATAACAAGGCCTGGTGTGTGGGGGTTGGGGTAAGAACATGGGAAAGGTCAAGCCCTAAAGTTATTGAACTTGATATTGAATCCAGAAAGCTGCACGGTCCCCAAGCAGAAAATGAAGTGCTGTTCTTCCAACTTGCACTGGATTCCACTGGAGATGTTGGCCAGATTCAGCTGGCAATACCAGTATTTATAATCCATGAGTATTTGCCTTTGGGAAAATGGTGGTGGGCTGCCTTCTTGAGCCATGTTGCAGGCCAGGTGGAATAGTGAGACAATTCCTTGATAGTGAAGTAATGAAGATATATTTCCATGTCATGGTAGCTGTGTTATTTGGAGCAGAAATTGCAAGATATGATATTTCCAAGCATCTGCTGTCTTATTCTACCAGGTGACAGAGATTGAGTTTTGGGAAGTGCCTGTGAAAAATTAAAAATATGATAAAATTAATGGCTTAACACATTAAGGAATGTCCAAGAAACACTAACCTATCAAGAAATCAGATACCCTAGGATTTGAACAGAGACAAACAATGAATCAACTGTGGAGTGTAATTCACCCCAGTTTTCCAGAAGAGAGGAGAATGAGCAAGCAGCTTTCTCACTCCAGCTTGTGATCCAAAGACTTTAACTGATGGGAGTTCTGTGCAGACATTAGTTATGTTGTATATGGATCTGATGAGTGCCAGAGCACCACCATGAGAATGACATCACGTGAACTTGCAAGAATTGCAAAGGAATGGAGCATAAGCTCTGCCCCATCTCAAAATCTAGGTCATCATGTCCATCATGTAACTAGTTAAAAATATGCAATAGGCTATAACAAAAGGTGTTCTTTCAGTTTACAAACATCCAAATTACTGGAAAAAATTCAGAATCATAATCTTAACCATGTACAAAGAGGCCATGTAGCTATAATGCTTACCCAAGCTCTTCAAACAAGTGTCATAAACTGTTGCTAACCTCCTGCTTTCTGCCCATACCTCTGCACAATACTTCTATCCCAATAATCACCCAATGCACTATTGAATGACTCCATTGAACCTGCCTTCTCCACTTTTCTAGACAGTGTATTATAGACCCCAACTACATGTCAGTTGAAAAAGCTTTTTCTCACAACTTCTTTTGCACATCAGTTTAAATCATTGCCCTTTTGTTGGGACTTGGAATACCTTCTCTTCATCTGCTGTATCCACCCACCTCATTATTTTGAAAACCATGATCAAACTCCCTCTGAGTCTGCTTCTCTGCAAGGAAAACAATCCCAATATTTTCAATCTATTCTCATTCCTTGAACCATTTATGTAAATTGTTTCTGCACTCCCTCGAATGCGTTTACATCTTTCCAAACTGCAGTACCAACAACTATCCACAGCATGCATACTAAGATGAGTTTAACATCAACTCCTTGCTGTTGTATTCTATGCCCCTAAGTAATAAGGATGAGAAAATTATTGATAAGTTGGAAATAGATATAGTGACCATATAGAAAATGAAGCTCAGAAATGTTAACTAAAATGGCCCCGGCACATTGGCTGTATTGCCCGGCATGCTGAGCGAAACAAATTGCTAACACAGCAACTTGTAAGGGTCCCTGCACAAGCTGGATAAACATGTCCGATCCCACAGATCCGAGAATGATATAGTACATAGCACTAGGTCAAAGGGCAGCCATCAGAGGAGTACTGGTGCCTCACGGTCTAGCTGTAACACAGTAATGAGGTTTGAATGTTTACATTTAAGAGCATCTCTGAGATCTGACTGTTACCTTGAAGAGCAGGAGAAGAATAATGGGGGCTAATGTCTGACTTTAAAGATAGTGTTAATATCTTAACCAGATGGCTGCTGGTGTCTGTGTGTTAGATTTAGAGCATTTTTTAATGTGTAAGCTTACAATTAAGTATACTTTAATTAATATACTTTCTGATAGCCTAATGACACGGGACTCTGTATTGCGTGAGAAGTTATATATAAATGTAACAACTTTCCCTATCGAGAGTGAGAGAATCCACTCTTTAGTACCCGGCGTGGTCTAAGGTGGCTTTTCTCCCAAGCCTTGTTTGTATATTCGTATACTGACAGTCTTGAATAAAAACAGTACTGTTGAAATGTGTTAATTAAGTGGTGGTTCTCTGTTCTTGGACAGGCGTTCACAAAAAGCCCAGGGGCTCAAGGCTGAGCTTCCACATTATGATTTATCAATTGCTCTCTGCACTTGTCCTGCTATCTTCAGTGTTCAGTGCACATACATACACAGCTCCATCTGCTTCTGCACCCCATTGAGAATTGTACCTGTTACATCATATTGTCTTTCAAAGTTAATCCTACCAAAAATGCATCACCTCACAATTCTCTGCACTGAACTTCATATGCCAATTCAAAGTTTGGGAGAAGATTTGTAGCTCAGGTGCTCGTTGTTGTGGTTCTGTTCGCCGAGCTGGGAATTTGTGTTGCAAACGTTTCGACCCCTGTCTAGGAGGATGTCACCTAGACAGGGGACGAAACGTTTGCAACACAAATTCCCAGCTCGGCATTCATATGCCAATATTTGCCCACTGCACCAGTTTGACAATGTCTTTTTGGAGTTCCATACTGTCCTCACATTTTATAATTCATCCAGGTTTCTCTGTCATCTGCACACTTTGAAATTTTCCTCTGCACAGCAATATCCAGATTATTAACATGCATCAAGAAAACTCAGTGCACTTTCCTCTTTATTCCAATGAAAAGTCATATCGGACTTGAAACTATTTCTATTAACTATTTCTCTCTTCACAGAAGCTTGTCAGGCATGTTGAGTTTCTCCAGTACATTCTGAACTTATATGCCATAAAGTCAGAAGTCACATGACACCAGGTTATACCCAACGGGTTTATCTAACATTGCAAGCTTTCAGAGTGCCACTCCTTTGTCAGATAATTGCAATAAACTATATTTTGCTAATGATGAATGCTCCTTCTAGTAAGACCAGGAAGTGGTTTTCTTCTACCTTACTAGAACCAGCAGGTCAAGCTGTTTCCTAAATTTAAAGAAGATGGGAGACATCATCACAAAAGCGCCATCACCGGCAGCAGTGCATACAGCTGGCATGACCACAGAAGGAGTGTGGGGGGGTGCGGATTTGATTTGAGTGCTTATACTTGCTAATGAGCAGCACTGTGATACCAGCTTTAAGTCTCCGGTTTGTAAAGCACAGTCATCAGTAGCTGAAGACATTAAAAGTTCACAGGCAAAACTCACATGGTAATCCTCAAGAAGGAAGAATAAACTAGTAAATAAAAAAAAAATTCAAATTTGGTAAGAGATACACTGCAACAGCAGATTAACAAACCCTTGAGATGGAGAACGAAAAATGAAAAAGATGATGTGGGGTTGTATTGTGATGAGGTGGTCTGTTTGAGTGATCTCACATTAGAGTTCAGCCCTGAGACATCTGCAGATCTGAGTAAAGCTTAAAATCCCTCCAATAGGCCAATGAAAACATGAAAATTGTGCAATAATCCAGGCTGCAAATGTAAAAACCTAAAAAAAAAGATTGTTTGCAGCTCAGATCAAGTGTCAACACTACAGCAACCAGGCACAATGACAGAATCAGGGGTGAGGAGCCACAGAATAAATAATAATTTGAGGTTGCAAACCCAGGGACGTTGTAGAGTCAGCAATTAAAACCTGAACATTGGCAGATTAAAAATGTAACAAGGCAAGAAAGTTTGGACGAATTTATTCAGCACCCGAAATGTTTTGCAAGATCCATGGTAATGACTGGCATCATTTATTTAAACTGCAGGGAGCAGGAAATGTGCAGTAAAATTCTGATTAAACCAGCAATTATTTATTCAAGCAGGAGTCATTCCATAAAACCATTAAATTTCAGAAATCATTTATTAGGCTATAAGCACTAGAATTCCTACAATGTCTGGGAATACTCTATTTTATCTGTGTCAAGCCAGCAATGGTCCATTTTAACCATGAGAGTTGGAAAGCCTGTATTTTGCCTCCTTAGACAGAAAATCATTCCATATGGTAGGGAAGAGAGGTAAAACTGCCCTTTCTATGAAGTAAAACCTTTTAAAGCAGGCAAAGTAATCACACTAGGAAACCATAGCACCAGGAACAACGGCTGGAAGATTACAAGGTGCAGTGTCAAGAAATGTTGTGCTGGAAAAGCACAGCTGTTCAGGCAGCATCCGAGGAGCAGGAGAGTTGACATTTCGAACATAAGCTTCTCACCTTCCTGATGAAGGACTTATGCTCAAAATGTCGACTCCCCTGCTCCTCGGATTCTGCCTGACTGGCTGTGCATTTCCAGCACCAGACTTCTTGACTCAGATCTCCAGCATCTGCAGTCCTCACTTTCTCCGAAAAGGTGTAGTTGGCTATGATGAGAGATGAGAAAGTACAAAGTTTTCCTCTTGCAGTGATCTCATGATATTTTCAAACAGAGTGGCACAGTGGTTAGTGCTGCCTCACAATTCCCGCCTCAGGTGACTGACAGTGTGGAGTTTGCACATTGTCCAAGTGTCTGCGTGGGTTTCCTCCAGGTGCTGCAGTTTCCTCCCACAGTCCCAAAGTGTGCAGGTCAGGTGAATTGGCCAAGCTAAATTGCCCGCAGTGTTAGGTGAAGGTGTATATGTAGGGGAACGAGTCTAGGTGGGTTGCGCTTCGGCGGGTCGGTGTGACATGTTGGGCCGAAGGGCCTGTTTCCACACTGTAAGTAATCTAATCTAATGTTTAGAAATGTAAGTAATCTAATTGAATGTTTAGTTCTGGCCATCAAGAGGAGATTCTCACTCGCCAATTGTCAAGCTGATCAACTCAAATCTCATCTCATAAACGTGCCACTGTCTTTGCTGCTATCAATCTTGAGGAAACAATTCCTTCCGTGATAGCTAAAGCTCACACCTACCCACACCAGCTCACTATGTGTTCCAATGAACCACCAAAGTGAGCAGCCAGAGTCATATCTCCACTGCACCAGCCATGCACACCCTTAATCCATGGACACTGGCATCCGATAACTGCCTGTCCCTTGGACCTCCATGGCACCTCTCAGAGGACATTCCTGCCCTGTACCAGGCCATCCACCAATTCCTCCAGCTCTCTTGTCTGTGAAGTGGGATGCCAATTTCTCCTTGTCTTCCCCTCTCGGTTAAATGTCACAAACGGTGCAGCACCAGACTGACATCACTTCCCCCCGCCTTTTAAAGATGGTGTGAGGACATGGGATACCACTCTATTTTTGACTTGTGGCAGTAATGAACACAAAGGGCATCACAGAGGCAGGGTAGGCTGTTAATGAGATGAGACTGGGATGATAGTATAACAAATCCTGCAAGTTCTACCAGTCAAGCCGTCCATGAAACTAAACGGAATTGATATTGACAAAATAGTAACCTTCAGCCAAGATTCCCAATAGGTGATATCTTATTGAGGCCTGCACTCAAATGATCAAGCAATCAGGCCCAGCAGAAAATTGGTCAAATCAAGCCAGCAAATGTCGACACCAGAGACCAGTCAAAATGAAGATCAAAAAGTTTATAAATGTTTGGGCGGAACCATTCACAACTGGCCCGAGGGTTGTGTATTGGAGAAGTGGTCAGTCAAACATTCTAGCATTTTGACTGCCTGAGTAGATGTACTCCCAGCATAGCAACAGTGAAGAGCGATGGCATTGCTCACTGGATGATTTGTACCTTGCTCATGACATCATTGGTCAAAGGTAATGAGCAGGCACTTGTTGGCTTCAGCTGACTGCTTGCCCCTCAACAGTGTCACCCTGGACACTCAGTGTCAATATCACATGGCACATCCAGGGCATTGGTTGTATGTGCTGAACATCCATGGATCTCAGCATCCAATCAGTGCCAGCCTCTCAGAACCTTTATGGTATTTCACCGACCTGGTTGAAGGATGCATCTAAACTTTAAAGCCGCAGTGCGGGGCGCACTGGAACGTAGAATTGCAAAGTGTCGTTCACCTATTGTGAGGTTTCTTTATGCTACAGTGTTGGTAAGGATTTTTAGTGCCTGGTAACATTCCCAGTAGCTGTGCTGGTTTCTCATGAATGGTTAAAAGTTTTCTTTCGGACTTCTGCATCAATCAGCATCTGAATGGCTTTCTCTGTAGTCCACTCTTTTTTGAAGTGTATTATAACATAACTTGAAAGGATGTGTTGACTGTACTGATTGGAATAAGGTCAGGCAGGTGGATCTCAGAATGTGTGTCCCCTGATTTGGGCTGTTAATTTAGTTCAATTAGGGAGTCCTGGCTGACAGATATACACAGGAATGCCAGTGATTCAGCTCACTCTAGGAGCTGACTCTGAGCTAGCTGGGTCAGTGTCATGTACTATGCATGTGTAAATAAGGGATTGCTTTGTGACAGGATACTAGCCTTTGTGGAGTTATTTCAGTGGCAACGAGAGAAAAAACACACCACCTGAAGAGATTCGCTCTTTAGTTGGGGTGAGCATTTCTGGCATGAAACCACTATTTGGGAAGTTTGACTTGCTCAATCCTGCCATTGAAGACTGGGCCTAATGTACACTTTGTGTGCAGGGATATTGCACACAGCTCATGGACAGGGCCAGGCCATATCTCAAGCTACTTGATTGTTATTCTCACCCTCATCATGTAAGCATCATGCTCTATGTCCACTTTCCTCAATGCCAAATTATGAGTGGGACTTCTTTGCTGTCTCAAGTCCATCATTTTGGCAGCAACTTCAATGGCCTGCCTGCCCTGGATCCTCGAGAAAATTTTAATCAGTGGGATGATGCTTGGTTTTCTTTTGGGGTTTTGCTGTGGGCCAAACTAGAGACTCTCTGTTCAGGATATGTCCTGAGTGAAGCTATGCAATTGCCTCCTTTCAACTGGTATCCCCCAAGCTCAATCAGCCTACCAAGGTGGTCAACTTCAATTAGGACACCCTGTAAGTCATAAGCTGCACTTGCTACATTATCCAATGACAACCCCAGTTGCAGTGCCTGTTTGAAGTCCTATTGGGCTTCAGCTAGTAGTGCTCTTGCATTTTCACACCAGAAATATCATGTACTAAACACTCTCACAGCATCTCACTTTGGGTTAAACCAAAATCACATGCCTCTGCCAGTCATCTTAACCTCATCAAAAATCTTGATACGGATACCCCAGATTTTCAAATTGCCACATAAAACCGATAGCATTTCAGAATCAGAGGAATCTTGGCGTCATAATACCCCTTAGCTAAATCTAACAACTCTTGAAAGGATTTAGTATCTGTTGCCACAGGGAATGTCAGGTTTCTAATAACTGAAAAAGCTGCAGGCCCACACGCTGTCAGGAGAATTACCCATTGTGTTCATCAGCCCAAATGTCATTTGCCTCAGAAAAATAATGCAGTCTTTCCACATACTGGGCCCAGTCTGCAATGGCAGAATTGAACAAGTCAAACTTCCCAAATAGCAGTTTAATGCCAAAAATGCTCACCCCAACTGAAGAACAAATCTCTTGAGGGTGTATTTTTTCTCTCATCGCTACTGAAATAACTCCACAAAGGCCATTATCCTGTCACCAAACAACCTCTTATTTACATGTGCATAGTACATGACACTGACCCAGCTAGCTCAGAGTCAGCTCCTAGAGTGAACTGAATCTCTGACACTCCTTTTATATCTGTCAGCCAGGACTCCCTAATTGGACCAAGTTAACATCCCCAGTCAGGGAATATATATTCAATGAGCTCCACCTGCATGAACCTAATCCAATCACTACAGTCAGCACACCCTTTCAAATTATGTTATGACACACTCCAAAAAAGAGTGGACTCCAGAGAAAGCCATTCAGATTGTGGTTGATGCAGAAGTCTGAAAGAAAACTTTAAGCAATTCATGAGAAACCAGTATAGCTACTGGGAATGTTACCAGGCACTAAAAGTCCTTATCATCACTGTAGCATAAAGAAACCTCCCAGATACACACAAGGCCCTGCTATTAAAGATTAATATCTTGTCCGTCTCATAGTGGGTCACTTTCAGAAAATGTGCAAAATATGATAGTGTTTCACAAAATCAAGAAATCAAATAACTACTCACATGAAGAGGGTTAATGAGGTAAAGTTAGATTGAAGGATCAGAAGATAAACCAAAATTGTTTATTGCGAAAACAGGTTTTAGGGACCCTCACTTTTGGCAATATGATTTTTATACAATGGTTACCTCAAAAATTTCAATTTAGTCACCAAAGACAGTGTCACTCTATTATTAGATCATGAGCTATGGTTAAGAAACACTTTATACAGCCAAGCATAGAAGCACAGCTTATGACTGAAGGTATGTTATAGATCTCTGAAAAAGGGAATGCCAAATTGCAGAAAAACTGTATGTACTTCACAATCTAGAATTCTCAGTCTTGACCTCACATCTGGACCTCAAACGTCTTCAAACAACATAAGAAGTTAACCTATATAAAATTTAAGAACAGCTAGTTAAGGAATAAAGGACAGACAATGGAATATTTCATAGTCACCCTAGACTCATGGCAGAATCTAAAATAATAGAATCCATTGTGAAAAGTAACATTAACATCAGAAATTGTTTTGTGTTGTCAACAAGATGGGAGGCTGTGACCGGCATTGAATTTGCACAAATGTTTTTCATTGCTGTCAACACTGAACAGCACTCAGAATGCGGGAACCTAAAAGGTCCAAAAGCAAAAACAGAAAATAGATAATGAACAACATTACTATTTGAGGCAACTGATGAATCAATAACTGATGGAACTTGGAGTGTAACATAACTTAGCGAACAAATGCTATAACAGAATGAAGTCAAATGTAGATGCAGAGGTGACTCTGAAAAGGTAGGTCCATTTAAGATATACAATTCCCTTATCTTTACAGAAAGGTTTAATGGAAATATTGAGCCAAGGAAGAAGCAACTGTCAAATGGCAGAACTGAGGACATGAACTCGTTGCTTTCTCAATAATCCACATGTTGAAGTAAAAGGTTCACATTCTGCAGGACACAAATTGAGAACAAAAATCTGCTGACACAACCGCATGGAAGCCACCACTGAGAAGAGATGACCATTGTCCAACAATCCACTGTACTGCAAAGAAATAATTGTTGGTTTCTGCAGTGGAGATACCCACTATGAAGGAAATTAAATAGACCCACAGACTTCAGAACTGTCAGCAGGAGAACCAAAGTCATTGGTCCTCCATCAAATAATTTACCAGTTTTCCAGGTCTGAAGCAAACACTATTCTTGGTGAATCGTGAAATTTCTACTTTGTGTGAATTTGTGACATCAAGGAGTTTGGGGGAAGGGTAGTGGAAAATGTAATTACACCCATAAATGTATAATATACAACATTAGAAAATAGGTTAGTGATAGATATTGGATATGTTACTGAAAGAGTCTGAACATGTTAAAATTAAGGAATGTTACAAGGATCATCCACTATGATGATGTCATATGGACTTGTGAACAAGAACAGTTCAGGGTCTTGAAGGAGTGAGACCTAGCATCTGGTCTCCCAAAAATCATTGTAACAATGTCCATTACATCAATGTAACCTATAGATAGTTCCAAACATCAATAAATTATATCTGTTTTTCTAGTTATACCAGGACGTGTTTTTCTTTTCTTACTCACACTCGACAAAGCAGATCCTGCATTTTCCTACACTTCAACATGATATTGGCAGTAATCTTCATCATGAGCAAGAGCTTCTATGTTGTAGTGAGCTGGCACGCCCATAAAACAAGTTGTGAACAAGACATATCCCAGATTTTACATGCCAGCAAGCAAATCGCTTGTCAACACATAAGTTTTGGACTGAACCTGAATAGAAAGTACCAATGAATCCATACTGTCATAATGTTCTTGAGGAGAGAAGTGAAAGAAATTGAAAGGAGATGCTGAACCACGTAAAATAAAACATGATTTCAGTTGATGTATTCAACTCTTGAAACTGCTAAAATGATTTCACTTTAATTTAACAATTTAATCCATGTATGACATGTGTCGCATTTCCCTCATGCTGAGCTGTAAAATCCTGCAGAAGAAAATTTTAAGCATGGTTACCCTATCAAAAATAAAGTGAGATACTGAAAACACCAAGTGAGATGATTTTTGCAATGTCGATCATTAAACATTATTGCAGAAATAATGCACAACAAAATGGTACAGATTCTTTCACATTTCATGGTTAACATTAAGGTAATAATCTCTGAGGCATCAGTCATACTGTGACAATTATTGTGACATGATTATGTTCGTAAAGCCACTGGTATCATTTGAGAATAATGAATAGAGTTGGTTTAACTGAAACAATGAAAATGTTATCATGACACAGAATATTAGTTTCAGAAACAAATAAAACATTCGTAAGGAACACATCTTGTTTATTTTCTGTACTATCAATATTAAAAGCATTCCAAATATTCATTCTCCAAAAAGCTCCTCAGGGGTTTATTAGATTACCTACACCCAATCCCACTGACATCTTAACACATCTCATCTATTTCCTCTGGGATGGCACCAGACTATTGCTGGAATGTTGTTAGATTTATAGAACCAATGTGAAATTTCAGAAATTCTATGCCTGCAAACACTTTCTATGTGCTTTTATTTCCTGCATTACAAATTTGAGCTCACATGTTTAGCTCCAGTGATTTAAACTCATTATCTTCAAATGATATTTTCTAGCCAATGGTGACACTGTGGCACCTCAATGTATTATCTCGCAGTGCTGAGCTTTTACTGCAGAGAAACTTCTATTGTCTGGCTTTCCATGTTTTCCACATTGCTCTGTTTTTCCAACTGAGGTTGGCACAGTGGCTCAGTGGTTAGCACTGCTGCTTCACAGTGCCATGGACCCAGATTCAATTCAAACCTCGGGTGACCATTTGTGTGGAGATTGCACATTCTCCACGTGTCTCCATGGGTTTCCTTCGGGTGCTCTAGTTTCCTCCTGCATTCCAAAGATTTGTGGGTTAGGTGGAATGGCGATGTTAAATTGCTCATGGTGTCCTCGGATGTGCAGGTTAGATGCATTAGTCAGGGGTGAATGTGGAGTAATAGGGGAATGGATCTGGGTGGGTTACTCCTTGGAGTGTCAGTGTGGGCTGTAGGACCTGTTTCCACACTGTTGATATTCTAATTCTTAAGTATAAAACCATTGACATTCTATGCAATTACCATTGCTGAATATCAACACTATCAACAATTGCCTACAAACTAAACTGGACCAACCAAATAAATTCTGTGGCTACACGAAGCAAGTTAGAGGTTTTAAATTCTTCAGTGAGTGCTAAAGTCTGACCACCACCTACCAGACACAAATCAGGAACATGATGGAATGTTATGCATTTTTTTCAATGAATGAGACTCTAATTGCATTCAAGGAGTTCAACATCGTTCTGGACAAAATACCTTACTTGATTGGCATCCTTTCTACTACTTTCAGCATTCAGTTTCCAACAAATTATTGGGGAAACCATTCGTGAGGTGCACTGCACTAACATACCATGGCTGCTACAACTGCACCTTCCAACTGCATGATCTCTGACACTAAGGGAGGACAAGGACAACAGTAGCACCACCACCACCACTATTTGTGGTGTGTGGCAGACCTTGACTTGGATTCATATCGCTACTCCTTCACTATTGTTGAGCGACATCCTGATCCTCCCTTTTTAATGCACGTCACATGGGATGGGTTACGTCAACACGATGGATTACGGTCACCTTATGAAGGGCAATGAGGGACAGACAACAAATGCTGGGAGAGAGTGAGGACTGCAGATGCTGGAGATCAGAGTCTAAAAGTGTGGCGTTGGAAAAGTACAGCCGGTCAGGCAGCATCTGAGGAGCTGTCCTAGCTACTAAGGCTCCATCAGACATTGATATTCACAGATGTATATTAAACAGATGCAACTATTATTGAAAAAGAAAGTTATCATTTTAAAATAGTGACTGAATGAAGGTTGCATACCTTGTTTCAATTACTTAGCTTTTCACTCTTCTTTTTTCTTTGAGGCCACACTTGGCATTTCCTCCCAAGATGCAGAAGTTCTAGCTCCACCTTCCAATTTTATTCATATGAACTCAGAATAAATTGAAAAAACTGTGAGATGCTCTTGTAGCTTTTTTCTCTTTCATTTCTGTTTATTCTAAACTTTTGTCCTGTCTAACGCTGATTTGTTTTCCCCAGTCCATTACAAAATGATTACACCTATTTGCTCATTCCCGATTCCTGATTAGTCCCTAGACCCTTTGTAATTATAATACTTGTTGAATTTTACATTGCTTCTCAAACTCATGGACTCCCTGTAATATTCTTGATAATCAACCTGCCACGATTTATTCCTGACTTCCAGACCCCTGGCAGTTGGTTCACATTTCACAATCCTCAATTTCCTATAGCTGTATTTTCATGTTTAATATGCAAAATACTTTTTTGATTAGGATTTATTTCATTCATTAGACAGTCAATTAAAGCAGCCCTTCACTGCATATTTGTTTTCTAATTAATTATTTGCCTAATTAACTCAGCAAGATTTTGACTTGATTTGATTTTGATTTACTATTGTCTCATGCACCTCGACACAGTGAAAAGTGTTGCTTTGCGAGCAGTACAGGTGGATCATACCATACAAAGTGCATTAGGATAATAGAACAGAGCAAACAATGCAATGTTATGCCTGAAGAGAAGGTGCACAAACAGCACGATCAACATTAAATTTAAAATTTGAGACGTCCATTCAGAAGTCTGATAAGATATTAAACCTACTCTCGGCAATTATCCATCATCCGGAATTCTCCAGAAAGATCCAACTTGGCCATTCTGTCTTTCATGCACTTAGCTCATCGACGTATCTCCTCAATAGCTGTCAAAGAGACATTTAGGATGTGCTTAGTTGGAATAGTACTGTAGGCATTGTTGTCAAAAAGGCCATGGTTTCTTTCTGATGTGGCGTTTGTGGTTTGCTGAATTGTATCTGTTGTGATTGATATGGCATCAGAAGTTGGACTGAAAAGTTTTGAGACAGTAGGTCAACAAATTTTGCCTGTTCTGGATCAGAAGTAGAGATTCTGTTCCAGATCAGAAGATTTGGGCATTGAAATCAGGAGACTGGAGTGATTGTAATGAGGTCAGTCAGACAAAGCTCATAGAATATGAGTTCCCTGATTGGGGCTGTTAACCTGGTTCAATCATGGAGTCCTGGCTGACAGATATTAGATTAGATTAGATTAGATTCTCTAAAGTGCAGAAACAGGCCCTTCAGCCCAACAGTCCACACTGACCCTCCGAAGAATAACCCACCCAGACTAATGCACCTAACACTATGGGCAATTTAGAATGGCCAATTCACTTGACCGGCACATCTTTGGAATGTGGGAGGAAACTGCAGCATCTGGAGGAAACCCACGCACACACGGGGAGAATGTGAAAACTCCACCCAGTCACCCAAGGCGGGAGTCAAACCTGGATCCCTGGTGCTGTGAGGCAGCAGTGCTAACCACTGAGTCATCGTGTGAACAGGAGTGTCAGTGGTTATATTCACTCTGAAAGCTGGCTCTGAGGAAGCTGGATCACTGTCAAGTATTATGTACATGTAAAAAAAGGATGACTTGGTGACAGGATGCTGGCCTCTGTCAAGCTATTTTAGAGGTATTCTTTTTGTACAATGCAGTTACTTCAGATCTCTATGACCTAGTTGCTTTTGGCCATCTCTCTTGCGTGTGTTTAATGACTTGGTTTAACTTCTGACATACTGAAACCACTGGCAATTGTTGTATATTGATTCACTGCAGAATTTCCGAAATAATGAACTGCCTTCTTAATTTCCAGGTTCCAGCAACAGTAGTTTAATCATATGTTCGGAGAGCAAAGCACCTGTATCATACATGTGACGTTATTCTACTAATCACTTTGATGTCAAGAGTTAATCAAGCTTTTTAAATATAAAAGCAACATGCTATAGACAGTGGGAAGTGCCCTTGTATGGCACAATGGTAATATCCCTAACCCTGGTTTGGGAGGCCTGGATTCAAGTCCCATGTGCTGCAGAGGTGTGTAATAACATCTCTGAACAGGCTGATGAGAAAAATAGGTTAAAAAGAAATAAGATGCTGAAAATCTGAAATAAAAGCCAAAAATGTTCGAAAGAAAAAAAATACATCAGGCAGAGTCTTGGAGAGACAAACAAGTTCATGTTTCTGGCTATCAATTTCATTAGTAGTGTTTTTAGCAATGAATGCTTTCACGAAGGAGTTAGATAGAATTCTCACGATAAAGGGATTAAAGGATACGATGAGAAAACGAGAACAGGGCATTGAGGTGGATGATTAGCCATGAATCATATTGAGTGGTGAAACAGGTTTGCTGGGCTGACTTGTTTGCTATCCGAATGGTCCATTCCTGCTCCTATTTTCAGTTATTCTCTCTCCACAGGGGCTATGTCTTTTTAGATTTTGAATATAGCAACAACGTTGAGTAGTTTCACATGAACTTTTCATCTGGGATATGATGCAGCACTTTATTCCAATGAATGATTTCAGTGTTGTGTTTGCATTCTATAGATGTGCATATTGAGGATTCTGTCACTCAGGTTAGCAGCCTTTTAGGATTTCCTGTCTGTTGGGTATAGGATTGATTGTGGGGCTATCAATCCACAGAGGCATTTCCAGGAGCCAAATAAACAAATCCAAAAAAATTTGAAGACTCATTTACATCAAACTTCAGCTGAGAAACAATTAATATGCCATAAGCTTTGGAACATTCAATGCACTCATTAACTTCATTACTTATTATTAATAATAAGTTAATGATTGCAAATGTCAAACTGTTTCTATCCATCTTTTCATCTTAGACTGTACATAATTTAAGGTGTACATGAATCTTCTACATACAAGATTAATGCACATTAAAAAAATGTTATCAACAGTTGGCCTTCTCCTTTTCTTGGGAAGTTTGATCAGATTGATCCCATGATACATCAGCGACATATTGTGAATCTGAAATTTTTAATACTAGGTGGAAAATACACAAAACATATTCAGTCTAGAATGTCAAGCATTCACATTATTCAAAGCCTTACGCATTTTCAAAGAAGCATTTATCTGTATAGGAGTAGCTGGAGAGACTCTTAAAAGTCAAAAATATTAACGACATAAAAGAATTGAAACTTTGTACTAATAGTTTAATCTAAAAAGTGTAATCTGATCAGAATTCAAACACTGAGTCAAACAACTGCGCTGAAGAAATACTCAACCTACAAGTAAGATATAAAGGTAACAAATAACGGCAAGTTGTTTCAGAGGAGGATACAAACAGATCAGTTCTTGTCATTTGATCCTATTCTTCTTGTGAATCTTCATTTACTGTTGACAAATGTTGTGCTAGTGATGCACAGCAATATTTGAAAGGTACACAATTGATTCCTTTTTATAGGGTCAAAATGTATGGTTCCTTCAGCTAGTTAATTCTAAATCTGCCCTACTATCTGATATAATGACATCCATTGCATCTGCAATTCTTTCACAATAGCACCCCAATCAGTTACGTGAGGCAATTACATACCCATGATCCACCCCCTACCAGACTAACAAATAAAACATAGAACAATACAGCACTGGAACAGGCCCGTTGGCCCTCGATGCTAAGCCAAACGTGCTCCTAAATTAAACTAATCTCTTCTACCCACCCTTCCAGCTGAGCTGGAAGGTTTATTTTCAGACGTTGCATCACCATACTAGGTAACATATTCAGTGAGTCTCCGGATGAAGCACTGCTGATGATTTCTTCTTTGTATTTGTATATTTGGGCTTTTTGGGTTCGGGTTGTTGTTTCCTGTGGTGATGTCATTTCCTATGGTGATGTCATTTCCTGTTCTTTTTCTCAGGGTTTGGTAAATTGGGTCCAAGCCAACATGTTTGTTGATAGAGTTCTGGTTAGAATACCATGCTTCCAGGAGTTCTCGTGTGTGTCTCTGTTTGGCTTGTCCTAGGATGGATGTGTTGCCTCAGTCAAAGTGGCTCCCTTCCTCATCCATATGTAAGGATACTAGTGAGAGAGGGTCATGTGGTTTTGTAGCTAGTTGATGTTCATGTGTCCTGGTGGGTAGTTTTCTGTCTGTTTGTCCAATTTAATGTTTGTTACAATTCCTGCACGTAACATTGACTTAGACCCAATTTACCCCACCCCCTCAAAAAAAGAACAGAGAATTACATCACCATAGGAAATGACATCACCAACCGAAAGAAATCCAAATATATAAATAGAAAGCAGGGATCATCAGCAGTGCTTTGTCTGGAGGCTCACTGAAGATGTTACCTAGTATGGTGATGAAACATCTGAAAATGAACCTTCCAGCTCAATGAGCAAACCTACATCCAGGATATAGGTTATTGTATGATAGCAATTAGCTATGAGACATTGAGGACTGCAGATGCTGGAGATCAGAGTAGAAGAGTGTGGTGCTGGAAAAGTACAGCAGGTCAGGCAGCGTTCGAGAAGCTGGAGAGTCAACGTTTTGAGCATAAGCTCTTCATCAGGAACTAGCTACAATTAGCTATAGGTTAGTTGAAATAATTGTTGAAATGAATGAATAAAACCGTATTATAGTAGGGAGTTATGAATGAATTAAACAGGAATGAGGTTTGTTTGCTTGTGAGTGGGTTAGCAAAGGGATTATAAATGGACATAAAGCGCTTGTGAGTGGGTTAGTGAAGGGAGTTATAATACCATATCTCACAGGGACATCCTTTGCCCTTTCTGCCATCACCAAACCCATCAGCTTCTCTCCTCCCCTTTCTGCATTCTGATTGGAGCTTTCCCAATATGACACTCTATTCTTTGCTTAATCTCCCCTGACACTCCCTCTGCTTCTCTTGGCACCTTTCCATGCAAGCACAAGAAATACAATACATTCTCCTTTATCTTCTCTCTGCTAACTATGCAAGGACTCAATTAATTCTTCCAAGTGAACAGTAAATTACTGGGACTTCTTTCAATTTATTCTGCCACATTCTTTGCTCACGATGTGGCTTCCTCCATACTGGAGACACCAAAGACAAATGGGGTGGATGTGTTGCAGAATATCTGCAAACAGTCCACAAAGGAAGCACTGAGCTTCAAGCTTCCGGTTCTTTTATTTTTCATTGTCCTCCCAGTTTGACCTTCCGGTCCTTGGCCGACCCAATGGTCCAATGAAGCTCAACACAGCCTTGAGGAATAGTGTCTCCTCTTTATTCTTTACAGTCTTCTGGAATCAAAGTTCAGTTGAATAATTGCAGGTTGTATCCCTGTCACCATTTTCTTTTCGTTCTCTGGTTTATGTTTTCTTTTCTCTCTCTTACTTTCTTTTTGTTTCTTGGACCAGAATGTTCAGACTCCTGCTACTCACACTCACTTATACATATCTTTTCTTTCTTTACCAGTATTTCAAGTCTCCTTGTTCTTGCACCAAGAAATATTTTATCATCTAGTCTCTCCTCAACTCTCCCTTATCACAAACCTCCTGTCTGTTGAAAATTGAAATCACCTTTAAAACTGTCTTTTCAAAATATTTCATATTTAGTATTTCCTGTTTGGTAACACATTTCGTTTGACTGTGTTAAAGCAGTAACTAGCCTTCTACAAGCAAAAGCAAATAGATTTCTCAAACATTGTCAAATGATGAATTGTGGAACATGTAAAAAATAAAATGCTTTTAGAAACATAGAGTCATAGAAATCTGACAGTGTGGAAACAGACCATTTGGCCCACCAATCCACACTGACCTTCTGAAGAGCATCCCACACAGACACGCTCACCTATCCCATTATTCCACGTTTTCCCTGTCTAATGCACCTAACCTACACATCCCTGAACAATATGGGCAATTTAGCATGGCCAATTCACCTAACCTGCACATCTTTGGACTGTGAGAGAAAATCAGAGCACCCGGAGGAAACCCACGCAGAGACGGGGAAAATGTGCAAACTCCACATAGACAGTCATCTGCGGCTTGAATTGAACCTGGGTCCCTGGCGCTGAGAGGGTGAAATGGAGGTGGACAAGGGGACCATTCATATCCAATGTTATCAATAGCTGCCCCATGGTCATTGGTCAGAAGGATTCAGACAATTGTTTGACACAGTGTAAGCTACCAGCTCCAGACATACATCAACAAGAGCTCAGAGCAGATGACAGTCCTCATCAGGCAGTGCTTGTTGGCAGCAGCCCTTGTAAGGCAGTTGTCTTCTTCAGATGGAAGATGTACTCAACGATGAGGATGAAATCAAGGGAAGAATTTCCTAACACTTCAGCTAGAGAGCAGGATGCTGCCTTCACAACTTCAACAAGATCCAACACATTCCCCATCAACAGCTGGGTTATCCTCTGGTATCTAAAAACCATTCACAGGTGTCATAATTGTGGACTTCCTTTGTCAGTTAATTCATATATAATACCTGAACTGCTACTTGCTAACAATCTCAATAAACTGTCTGAAACTCAGTCACAAGTGGTCAACTGTGGTAACTGTGATCAAAACTTCCCAAAATCAACATATATCGGTCTTTCCTTCCTTGTTCTAGTTGAAAACTTAGTACCTTAAAGAAAATATTCACCCAATTCTTTTGAAAACTCACAGATCTGAAATGCTGAAATGTTGGGCGGCACGGTGGCATTGTTGGGCGGCACGGTGGCACAGTGGTTAGCACTGCTGCCTCACAGCGCCAGGGACCTGGGTTCAATTCCCGCCTCAGGTGACTGACTGTGTGGAGTTTGCACGTTCTCCCCGTGTCTGCGTGGGTTTCCTCCGGGTGCTCCGGTTTCCTCCCACAGTCCAAAGATGTGCGGGTCAGGTGAATTGGCCATGTTAAATTGCCCGTAGTGTTAGGTAAGGGGTATATGTAGGGGTATGGGTGGGTTGTCGCTTCGGCGGGTCGGTGTGGACTTGTTGGGCCGAAGGGCCTGTTTCCACACTGTAAGTAATCTAATCTAATCATATTCTGGTATGCACAGGGTTCATAATATAAGTGTCAAATGAGAGTATCAACACAACGGTAATAATCTGATATTGATTTTCTTTTTACTCATTTAGGGGATGGGGGTGTCTCTGGTTCATCCTTAATTGTCTAAAGGACAGTTGAGCACCTAGCACATTGCTGTGGGTGAGGAGTCACATGTAGACCAGACCAGATAAGGATGGCTAGTTTAATGAACAAGCTGGGGTTTTCCAACAATCAACAATGGTCATAATTACACTCTTAATTTCAGATGTTTATTGTGCCATATTGGGATTTGAACCTAGAACATTAGCTGGATCTCTGGATTAACAGCCCAGTGATAATACCACCATGGTCTCACCTAGCCCCACTAATTGACCAATTAGTCACTAGATGGTGTACTTGTCTTCCAGCTAAAGATGGAGGGCTCCCAAAGTTGGAGACCTATAGAGACCTTCCAGCACTGAAGGATGTGCAGCCTGCCACTGCAAGCTAGGGAGTCAGTTCCATTTTGTCCTGTCCTCTCAACACTTTTAGCATGTTTAACATTAAAACTGCTCACAACTGCCAGACCTTGCCATGGGGCAGCCTGCAGTCACAACAAAAATCGGTGCAGCAGGGTTTTGTTTTCCGGGATCCTCAAACTGACCCAGCAGCACTGGCTCCTAATGGTTCACCAGGAGGGCATCTACCACCTTCTGACACTGTGGTACATCCACAAATGACTGGAACATTTCAGCCAGCTTCTGATTAATTGTCCTTTTAATTGATTTAACAAGTTCCCTGTTTCTTACACACCGGAAATGTCTCTATCTAATCTGGTCTCCCTGGGATTTGGTCCTGTGGAAGGGAGCCAGCACACTGGCCTCATTTGGGAAGTTCCATGTTTACCCATCTCCATTCCAACCACTCCCCACACCCCAAACATTCTAGGACTAAAATCCTGACATTGACTTGAACTATTTCTCTCTCCACAGATACTGCCAGGCCTGCAAAATATTTCCAGCATTCTTTTTTTTTTGATTGTTGCAGTCAACAGGTCTCTCTTGAATAATCATGTCTTCATTTTAAGACTCATTTATATGACTTTCTACAACTTGCTCTTTGTATTAATAGGGCCTAATTCATAGATGTATGAAATGAAGAAAAATTCATTTGTACCATCATAGCAAACCTGTGGAAATCTGACTGACTTTTAGGGGTGGAAGATTAATTGTTTTGCAGAACTTGATTATTCAAGCTCCCAGCAATCTGCATTTTCGTTTCTGTTTCACAGTATGCATTTTTTTAATAGGGCTCCTGTACTATGTAGCCCTCATCTCTGAAAGCTCTAATCGACTGAAGCTGACCCCATTTGGCACCAGAGGATGAAAGTTTACAGGCTATTAAAGTAATCTTCAATGACTTCTTCTGTCTGAGTGTTCCTGAAGATGCACTTTCAAATAGACACAATATTTGAATTGCATGAATGGCTCCACTTGAACACAAAACCGAATACACTTGACAAGCCTATTGTTTGCCCCTGGGAAAACATTCCAGTCAACTGCAACAAAGCTTTGTATATAAGCATCTTAAATTGTACATTGCTTCCTGCTTCTGCAGTGTGCTTCTCAATAAATTTTCCTTCCTTCAGTCAGTACAATGTAAAGCTAATCCATGGAATAAATCTGTCAGAATTAATGTTTGGAAACAGTAAGTATTATCTTTGCTTCATTATCCACTTTTCTTTTTGTGGTTCCTTCCTGCACATACTATTGAGCCCAGTTTGAATTGAAATTTGTGGCTGTTTTACAGGAGTATGTTTCAAGATACCACATTTTCCCTTTAAAATTAATTTTCATTGTCATTATGTCTGTGGGTACAAGCTTCAAGAGAAAAAAATGAGATAAACCAATTCAACATTTACTTCAGTTTACAAAACTTCATTTGTGGCAAACCTTACCTTTACCTTGCTCAGCTGATAATATATCCTTGCAATTGCACCAGAGTTTGAAATTATGCATGGATTTCCAAAAAAATGATTCAATCAGGCTCATATACATTTGTGTTTACATTGAATGTCAGCCTCGTAAACTATTGAGCTAATTCCACAAGAGTCAAATTTCAATAGGAATCAAAGGTGACCTTTTTCCTGCAGAAACAGCGAACAATGCTTTTCAAGGTCAGCAGTGAAAAGAAGGCATTTGACTTTTTTTTGACATAATTTGTGTTTTGTGTGCATGCAGGCAGGACAGCAATGTGTAGTTCCCTAGTTACAGATTTTCTGATTCCATTTTCCAGAATATGACATTCTAACATGAATGCTTTATGGATACCTATACAGAGAAATGTAAGACAGTTTCTAATACAATGGAAAAGTAGTTTAACAACACAGAACTCAGTATTAATATCTTTGCTTTAAGAGGATGCATTCAAGGATGGATACTAATGCAGAATTCTGGGGGAGGATGCCACACTTGTAGAAGGTGTCCAGTGAATACAATTTTATGGAGCACAACTCAATTATGCAAGAGTAATAGCTACTACAGTTTAAATGGACATGTGTTGGCTGTTCTCATTTCTGTTCAGGTGTGATGTTTTATAGCTGTGTAAATTTCATTTATCTCCTATCTTCTTGTTTGTTCTGTGAGGTGAATATAGGAGACTAAGAGAATAATCAGGGAGAAAGTAAGGCTGATCAGGGAGCTTGTGCATGGGGTATGAACAAATAGGAGAAGCCGTAAATGAGTTTCATGTCTCAGTTTTCACTAAGGAAAGGGACCTAGTTGTGAATAAGAACACTGAGGAGCTGGGATATGGGTTTGAACAGATCAAGATTGATAAAGTTGATGTGTTGGAAATTTTGGCGAACATTAAGATTGGTAAGTCTCCAGTGCCAGACCAGATTTACCCTAGGCTGCTCCGGGAAGCAAGAAAGGAGGTTACTAAGCCGCTGGTGAAGATCTTTGCTTCCTCGTTCTCCACAGGAGTCACCAAATGATTGGAAAGAGGCAAATGATGTTCCTCTTTCAACAAAGGTAATAGAGAAATCCTTGGCAATTACTGACCAGTCAGTCTTACATCTGTGGTCAGCAAGGCTTTGGAAAGAATTCTGAGCAATAGGATTTATGACCATTTGGAAAAGCATAGCATGGTTAAAGACAGTCAGCATTGCTTTGTGAGGGGCAGGTTGTGCCTAACTAATCTTATTGAGTTCTTTGAGGAGGTGACAAAACAGGTTGATGAAGGTTGAGCAGTAGATGTGGTGCATATGGACTTCAGCAAGGAATTTGATAAGGTTTCCCATGGTAGGCTCATTCATAAAGTCAGGAGGTATGAGATACAGGGAGATTCAGGTAAAAACAATGACTGCAGATGCTGGAAATCAGATTCTGGATTAGTGGTGCACCAATCAACCACACCGCCCTGTGGCCCAACATTTCAACTCCCCCTCACACTCAGGCGAGGACATGGAGGTCCTGGGCCTCCTTCACCACCAGACACCTGGAGGAAGAACGCCTCATCTTCCGTCTCGGAACACTTCAACACCAGGGCATCAATGTGGACTTCAACAGTTTCCTCATTTCCCCTTCCCACACCTCACCCTAGTTCCAAACGTCCAGCTTAGCACTGTCCCCATGACTTGTCCTACCTGCCTATCTTCTTTTCCACCTATCCATTCCACCCTCCTCCCTGACCTGTCACCTTCATCCCATCCCCCACTCACCTATTGTACACTATGCTATTTTCTCCCCACCCCCACCCTCCTCTAGCTTATCTCTCCACCCTTCAGGCTCTCTGCCTGTATTCCTGATGAAGGGCTTTTGCCCAAAATGTCAATTTTACTGCTCTTCCAGCACCACTAATCCAGATACAGAGAGATTTGGCTACCTGGATTCAGAATTGGTTAGCTGAAAGAAACCAGAGAGTGGTTGTAAATGGAAAGTATTCTATCTGGACGTCAGTATTGAGTGTTGTCCCGCAGGGCTCTGTTCTTGGTCTCTGCTCTTTGTAGATTTTATAAATGACTTGGATGAGGAGGTTGAGGGGTGGGTTAGTAAATTTGCAGATGATACAAAGGTTGGAGGTTCCGTTAATAGTATAGAGGGCTATCGCAGACTGCAGTGTGACATAGACAGGATGCAGAGCTGGACTGATAAATGGCAAATGGAGTTCAACCTGGATAAATGCAAATTGATACATTTTTGAAGGTCGAACTTGAATGCCGAATATAGGATTAAAGACAGGATTCTTGGCAATGTGGAGGAACAGAGGGATCTTGGCGTTCAGGCACATAGATCCCTCAAAGTTGCCAGCCAAGTGGATAGGCTTGTTAAGAAAGCATGTGGTGTTTTGGCTTTCATGAACGGGGATCGAGTTTAAGAGCTGCAAGGGTTTTCTACAGCTCTACAAGTCCCTAGTGAGACCACACTTGGAATATTGTGTCCAGTTCTGGTTGCCCTACTATAGGAAAGATATTGAGGCTTTGGAGAGATTCAAAGAAGGTTTACCCCAGGATGCTGCCTGGACTGCAGGGCATGCCTTATGAAAAGAGGATGACTAAACTTGTTTTTTTCTCTCTGGAGAGAAGGAGGAAGAGAGGTGACCTGATCAAGGTATACAGGGTAATGAGAGGCATGGATAGAGTCAATAGCCAGAGACATTTCCCCAGGGCAGGATGGACTGGGATTAGGGGTCATAATTTTAAGATATTAGAAGGAAAGTATGGAGGAGATGACAGAGGTAGGTTCTTTACCCAGAGGTGAAAATGTGTTGCTGGTTAAAGCAGAGCAGGTTAGGCAGCATCCAAGGAACAGGAAATTCGACGTTTCTGGCTAAAGCCCTTCATCAGGAATGATGAAGGGCTCTGGCCCGAAACGTCGAATTTCCTGTTCCTTGGATGCTGGCTAACCTTCTGTGCTTTAACCAGCAACACATTTTCAGCTCTGATCTCCAGCATCTGCAGACCTCACTTTTTACTCCTTACCCAGAGAGTTGTGAATGTATGGAATGTGTTGCCAGCTGTGGTGGTGGAAGCAGAGTCATTAGGGACATTTAAGCACCTGCTGGACATGCACATGGACAGCAGTATATTGAGGGGTGCATAGGTAAGATTATTTTATTTTACATTAGGATTAATCCTCGGCACAACATCATAGGCCGAAGGGCCTGTTCTGTGCTGTACCTTTCAATGTTCTATGTTCTATGAATTGGTTCATCATTTTAAGTGCTGGTTCAAGTTCCAGTTGGTGTGTGCTTGGTGCTGATCTGTTCCTAGAAAGCCCATAAATAGGACAAGCTGTTGGAAATGAATATTCTTTGAAGAATTGCTAGGTTAGGATTTCTTATCCTTTCATTTTTCTCCATGCTTTGACTAGGCACTTGATGTTGAAGGTGGGTGCCTCAGCTTTTATTCACGTGCATCAGACAGATTGATCCTCTTCCAGTTCTCAAAGCTGATAACATAACTCCTAAGTTAAGCCCTCAGCATATCCATGTAGTGTATCCTTTGGCCACAATGAAAGTGCATCAAATCTCAAGATTTTGAGAGAAGATTTTCTTTCTTAAGTGAGTATCAGGCTTTCTAGATATATAAGATTCCCATTTCAATTGAGACATTGTCAGTATAATCTCAGTGTGCCCCTCATTGTCTGGTATTTTGTCCCATCATGTGGACCTCCTAAATGTGGCTGAAGTAAAGAAGTGGTTGGGTTTCTTGGAATAATGCTTAGCATACATTGTCCAAGTCTCACATCCACAGAGCAGAGTGTGCAGGGCAATTGCTCTGTTGACTTTCAGTCTGGTTAGCAGGCTTACTCCTCTTTGTTAGTCTTCATTTGATTTACTAGACTTGGACTTCATCTTTCCTCAACTAATTTTCAATGTCAGTTCAAGACTGCAATTCTTGCATGTGTCTCATTGACAATATTTAGACAGCGTGAGAAAAAGTGCTGCCAACTTAGAACTGCAGAAAAGTTATGGCACAGAAAAGATCATTCAGCCCATTGTGTCTGCATTGGCTGGAAACAAAACTAGCTGTCCATCCTAATGACATATCCCAGCTGCAGATTACAGCACTTTGTGAACAGACCCAATACCTTTTTAATGATTTAAGGGCTGTGCCTCTACCACCAAACCAGGAAGTGAATTCCAGAGACTGACCTCTCTGGCTGAAAAGGTTTTTTGTTCTCATGTCTCCTCTAATTCATCCTATCAATCACATAAATCTGTGCCCATTGGCAACTAATCTCTCCATAACAGGAAACAGACCTTCTTTGACTACTCTATCCCAACTCTTTTATTTTGTAGATCTCAACGCGGTCACCCTTGATCCTTCTATATTCTGAGGAAAACAATATTGGCCTGTCTAATTTTTATTCATACCAGGTATTTTCAAGTCCTGGCAGCATTCTTGCAAATCTCCTTTGCACTCCCTCCATAGCAATAATGTCCTTCCTGCAACGTGGTGACAGGTATGTGCATAAAACTCCTAGATTTGGTCAAATGGACATTTTAGACAGTTCCAGCATTACCTCTCTGCTTTTGTATTCTGTACCACCATCGAGGGCTTGTAGACATGCACTCTAAGGTTTCTCACTTTCTCTATCCCTTTTCATACCCTCCTCTATTTATTGTGTATTCCCTTGGTTTATGAGCCCTTGCCAAATCCATTACCTCAAACTTCCCCATTGCTTATCAGTTGAATTTACTTATTGCTGTCAGGTCCTAGTCTGAAAGTTTGGGCTTAAGTTAAGACTTAGCTGGAACAACCTGGGGCATTACTTCAGTTATCCTTATGCTGATTATAAGGCCAAAAGCTACTATCTGTATTGTAACATCAGCTCTGAACTGGCAACAAGGGTGCAAAAAGAAAAATCACAAAATCCATCCTTGGGGCCCTTGCCTGGAGTCAGCTAATAGTAAGCAGCTTTATATTCATATAATATTAGACTTTAATGGTATACAAAATAATGCTACTTCGGGTTGGAACTAGTATATAGCCCTGTTTCACTGCATTAGATCAGAAGATTCAATGGATCAGAAGATTCGACATTATCCAAGACACATGCAGATACGTCAATGTGGAACTATGAAACCATTAGGAGCAATTTCCCAAGACAGATGAATTTCTCCATAAACTTTGAAAGGCCCCTTATGCTAACTGTATCTGATCAGGTCAATAGACATGGTTAGATTTCCAAAGAAAGAACACAGAAGAAAAAAACAATGCCACACAGAAACAGGACCTTCAGCCCTCCAAACCTGTGCCCTCACAATTTGCCCTTTCATTCTAAAACTGTCTCCATTCACAGGGTCATTCCCTTCCTATTCATGTATACGTCCAAGTGTTTCTTGAATGCTGCTATTGTGTTTGCTTCCACCTCCTCCTCTGGCAGCATGTCTTAGGCACTCACCACCCTTTGTGTGAAAAACCTGCCTTGCACATCTCTTTTAAACATTACCTCCCTCACACCTTGAAACTGTGTCCCCTAGTAATTGACCCCTCCACCCTGGGAAAAAGTCTCATACTTTCCACTTTACCCTTTCATTCACAATCTTATAAAATTCTATCAGGTTGCCCCCTAACCTCCTGTGTTCCAGTGACCCAACCCTTCTTCATAGCTGAAATCTCCCATACCTGGCAACATCCTGGTAGACTTTGACTGTATCTTTCCAAAGCATCCACATCCTTCTGGTAGTTTGGTGACCAGAACTGTGTGCAATATTCCAAGTGAGGCCTAACTGAAGTTCTTAAAAAGCTGCAGCATAACTTGCCTATCCTTATACTCCTGCCCCTTTCAATGAAGGCAAGCTTGCCATTAGCCTTTTTTACTCTCCTTACCTACCTGAGCTGCCACCTTCAGTGATCTGTGGGGCTCTGCACACCCAGATCCATCTGCATATCAATATTCATAAGGGTTCTGCCATTTTCTGCATAAATTCCACCTATAGTTGACCTTCTAAAGTGCATCACCTTACATTCTGTTCCTGGTATTTCTGCTGGTGTTATCTAACTGCAAACATCATATCACAGATTCCATTACCTTTTCTGAAATTGCACTGACTTTGTGGCAGCAAATGCTGTTCCACAAAACAGTTCAGAAGGATCCCAGTGAAGATTTTGCCATTAATGGAAGGAAATAAGATTCTCCTCAGATTTTCACAAGGCATTTTCCATCTGCACAAACAAAAAAACCTCGCCAATCTTGTCTTTTGTTGATCAGGAAATGAAATGTATGTCATGCAATATTGCCATCTACAGGTCTAGTAGGGTATGAGAGAGGACGATCACCAGACAAGAATCATAGAATTGATCGATTTAGAACAAGTCATCTGATACAGTTCATCTAAATTAATAAAAGGGCTCATTTTTCGTAATCCTTCGCTATTTTACATTGAGAATTTATCAATGCTTCACAAATCCGCTTGGACTTCCTAATGTAACAAACAGGTTGAAGGATAACATGCTTATTATTTTCTGGCCATGTTATCAAAATCAACAAACTAACTTATCTCTGGTGTACAAATTTATATAATTCAGTGGGTCCAACAGAAGATATTTTAAAAAGATTTTGCTGATTTTCTTTCTTCACTGCAAAATACACCCTCTGGTTGCCATCACCGAACACTGAAATTTTAGTTCTGGGTGGCACTGTTGAGGTGGATAGGTGGTCAGGCCAAATTGCTCAGTTGATGGTTTATGCTGCTGGATTGTCAGCCTTACATGTGTACATTATTTCAGTAGAAGCATTTTGTTGCAAATGGATCATTGACAGCACTGTCAAAGCAGCACTTGCTTAACAATTAACTTCTTGCTGATGTTCACTTTGGGTTCTGCCTGGGCCCCTCAGCTCCTGACTTCATTACAGGCTTAGTCCAATCATGGACTAAATAGGTGAGATGCAATTGATATTAAGGCAGCATTTGACTAAGTGTGATGACCGAGGGGCCCAGCAAAACTGAAATTAATGGCTATCAGGGGAAAACTCTCCAGTAGTTGAGCCATATCTAGCACAAGAAAAGATGTTTTTGGTTGCTAAGGGTCATTCGTCTCTGTTCCAGAATATCTCTGCATGAGTTCCTTAAGATAATACCGAGACTCTAACCATATTCAGCTGCTCCATCAATGGCCATCCTTACATCATTAAGTCAGAATTTGGGTTCACTGATGTTTGCACAATGGTCATGACTATTTACAATTCCTCAGACAGGGAAGTTGCCTGCATCAATATAAAGTAAGATTTGGAAAACATTGCATGTCAGGGCTGAAAATAGACAAGTAACAGCTGTGCCACACAAATACAAAAAAATCTCCAACAAGAGAAATCTAACTGTTGCCCCTTGATATTCAATGGGATACTGTCGCTGCCTCCCCTGCTACCAACATCCTGCAGGTAATCATTGACTAGAAAGAGAATAGCACCATACATCTAATAGAGTGGTGATAAGAGCACCTCATTGATAAGGAATTCTGCAATGAATATCTCACTTTCTGATTTCCCACATCCTGACCACCACCTACAAGGTACAAGAATGTGATTGAACACTCTTCACTTTTCTGGAGGACAGCAAGTCTGGCAACACACAAAAAGTGTGATATCATCCATGTGAATGGAGCCCATTCGCTTACTGTCAGATCCACCATGTTCAATATCTGCTCCCTTCAGCATTGATGCAGAGTCAGCAGTATGTACCATCCACAATAATTCATCACTCTTAAGATTGCATCTTCCAAACCAAGGACATCAACCTACAAGAAGGACAAGTGCAACACATGTATGGATACAGGCCACAGATCTTCCTGTGGCTATGTCAACATTCAGAAACTCATCTCCCAACAGTAATGTGGGTATACCTACACATCACGGAAGACATTGGTTCAAGAAGTCTGCTCACAACCATGTTCTTACTTGTAATTAGTGATAAGCGATAAATGTTGGCCTATTCAGGAACACCCATATCGCATGAATACATAAAAGATAGGCACATTCTGTAAGATAATAATGAAAATAGAGTCATGGAGTCATAGAGATGTACAGCATGGAAACAGACCCTTCGGTCCAACCCGTTCATGCCGAAAAGATATCCCAACCCAATCTAGTCCCACCTGCCAGCACCTGGCCCATATCCCTCCAAACCCTTCTTATTCATATACCCATCCAAATGCCTCTTAAATGTTATAATTGTACCAGCCTCCACCACATCCTCTGGCAGCTCATTCTATACACGTACCAACCTCTGCATGAAAAAGTTGCCCCTTAGGTCTCTTTTATTTATTTCCCCTCTCACCCTAAACCTATGCCCTCTAGTTCTGGACTCGCCAACCCCAGGGAAAAGACTTTGCCTATTTATCATATCCATGCCCCTCATAATTGTGTAAACCTCTATAAGGTCACCCCTCAACCTCTGACACTCCAGGGAAAACAGCCCCAGCCTGTTCAGCCTCTCCCTGTAGCTCAGATCCTCCAAGCCTGGCAACATCCTTGTAAATCTTTTCTGAATCCTTTCAAGTTTCACAACATCTTTCCAATAGGAAGAAGACCAAAATTGCAAGCAATATTCCAACAGTGGCCTAACCAATGCCCAGTACAGCCGCAACATTACCTCCCAACTCCTGTACTCAATACTCTGATCAATAAAGGAAAGCATACCAAACGCCTTCTTCACTATCCTATCTACCTGCGACTCCACTTTCAAGGAGCTATGAACCTGCACTCCAAGGTCTCTTTATTCAGCAAAATACCCTAAGACCTTACCAGTAAGTGTATAAGCTCTTCTAAGATTTGCTTTCACAAAATGCAGCACCTCGCATTTATCTGAATTAATCTCCATCTGCCACTTCTCAGCCCATTGGCCCATCTGGTTCAGATCCTGTTGTAATCTGAGGTAACCCTCTTCGCTGTCCACTACACCTCCAATTTTGGTGTCATCTGCAAACTTACTAAGTGCACCGCCTATGCTCGCATCCAAATCATTTATGTAAATGACAAAAAGTGGAGGGCCCAATACCGATCTTTGTGACACTCCACTGGTCACAGGCCTCCAGTCTGAAAAACAACTCTCCACCACCACCCTCTGTCTTCTACCTTTGAGCCAGTTCTGTATCCAAATGGCTAGTTCTCCCTATATTCAATGAGATCTAACCTTGCTAATCAGTCTCCCATGGGGAACCTTGTTGAAAGCCTTACTGAAGTCCATATAGATCATATCTACTGCTCTGCCCTCATCAATCCTCTTTGTTACTTCTTCAAAAAACTCAATCAATTTTGTGAGACATGATTTTCCACACACAAAGCCATGTTGACTATCCCTAATCAGTCCTTGCCTTTCCAAATACATGTACATCCTTTCTCTCAGGATTCCCTCCAACAGCTTGCCCACCATCAAGGTCAGGCTCACCGGTCTATAGTTGTTGTGGTTGTGTTTGCCGAGCTGGAAGTTTTTGCTGCAAACGTTTCGTTCCCTGGCTAGGGAACATCATCAGTGCTGTTGGAGCCTCGTGTGAAGCGCTGCTTTGATGTTTCTTCCGGTATTTCCCTAGCCAGGGAACGAAACGTTTGAAGCAAAAACTTCCAGCTCGGCGAACACAACCACAACAACGGATACCCGAGCTACAAATCTTCAATCAGGTCTATAGTTCCCTGGCTTGTCTTTACCACCCTTCTTAAATAGTGGCACCACGTTTGCCAACCTCCAATCTTCCAGCACCTCACCTGTGACTATCGATGATACAAATATCTCAGCAAGAAGCCCAGCAATCACTTCTCTAGCTTCCCACAGAGTTCTCAGGTACACCTGATCAGGTCCTGGGGATTTATCCACTTTTAACTGTTTCAAGACATCCAGCACTTCCTCCTCTGTAATCTGGACATTTATGCAAGATGTCACCATCTATTTCCCTACAGTCTATATCTTCCTTATCGTTTTCCAAAGTAAATACTGATGCAAAATATTCATTTAGTATCTCTCCCATTTTCTGTGGCTCCACACAAAGGCCGCCTTGCTGATCTTTGAGGGGCCCTATTCTCTCCCTAGTTACCCTTTTGTCCTTAATATATTTGTAAAAACCCTTTGAATTCTCCTTAATTCTATTTGCCAAAGCTATCTCATGTCCCCGTTTTGCCCTCCTGATTTCCCTCTTAAGTATACTCCTTCTTTCTTTATACTCTTCTAAGGATTCACTCGATCTATCCTGTCTGTACCTGACATATGCTTCCTTCTTTTTCTCAACCAAACCCACAATTTCTTTAGTCATCCAGCACTCCCTTAACCTACTAGCCTTCCCTTTCACCCTGACAGGAATATACTTTCCCTGGATTCTTGTTATCTCATTTCGGAAGGCTTCCCAATTTCCAGCCGTCCCTTTACCTGTGAACATCTGCCTCCAATCAGCTTTCGAAAGTTCTAGCCTAATACCGTCAAAATTGGCCTTTCTCCAATTGAAACTTTAACTTTTAGATCTGGTCTATCCTTTTCCATCACCAATTTAAAACGGATAGAATTGTGGTCGCTAGCCCCAAAGTGCTCCCCCACTGACACCTCAGTCACCTGTAAAATATTGAAAATAAGAACCAAATTCTGAGACTAAAATGTAAGCCTACTGGTGTATTAACTATTGAGAGAAAATATAATTTCCCAAATATTTTGGACATTTAAATCCTTTCAAAAGGTAGACAGAATAATTGTGGCCTAAATTAGTTTATTTTACAATTTTCACGTCTGGAACAAAACAAAATGTTGAACTTGGCTGCTTTCAGTGCTACTAAAACAAGCAACTAATTAGTACATTTTTCCCTCCAATTGACGTGAAAGACATACATCACCAAACACATATTTTTGTTAACGTCCTTTGAATTCAAGCGTACACTCATTCAACACTAACAATCACACAGCTTTAAAATAAAAACCAAGATGCTGGTCTGAAAATTGTAATGTAAACCAATTTAGATCATAAACATTCTGTCCTCCTTTAAATAAAACTCAAGATATCTGTCTTTAATCTGTTGATTTTAATTCATTTGTAACTCTCTGCGCTTTTTGCTTTCATGGTTATTTTTCATGCTTGTTTTGCATCAATCATATTGTGTGGAAACTCTCTGTCCTGCAACAATGCTGCTAAATTCTACCCAATAATGCAAAAATGTCTCTCTGAGACACTGGCACCACAATGATTCAAGTATCTGGGTGCAAACTTTATATGTGTTACACCACTAAATCTACATTTAAGCAGGAAACAGAGAGTGGTGAAAGAACAGAGGTGTGGAAATAGTTGATCAGTGCTTTCAAAAATCTTTCACAGGAACGATGACTCTTGCCACAGGCAGTAGATATTTTCTAATCAACCTGTTCAGAAATATGATTATAACCCTCAGGAAGGGGTAGGGTTTGAATCCATGGCTTACCTGGCTCAGAGCTAGGGACACAACCACTGCACTATAAGGTGTATCCTATTCCCTGCAAGCAATGGCAGCCACTGCATCTTGTGACCTGTTAGAAATACCTAATCATGTTTCAAGTAAAACACTGTGGTAATTTAGTTCAAAGTGTGAAATCTTTCCCATGACTCAACACAGCAGACCACATCCCTCCTTTTTAAACCTTAAAGTTTATTACAGGCTTTTTTTTTGTACTTAGAGAAGAAGCATCAAAGCAAATAGCTTCCATTTACATTATGGAATAGCCAGTTAATTTCAAATGTCTTTCAGGTCTGGGATTGTACGCTTTTCTTAGTAGATAAAGGAATGATTTATTATTAGCAACAAATATTCTCAAAAAGAACAAAGAAACAAAGAAAATTTACAGCCCAGGAACAGGCACTTCGGCCCTCCAAGCCTGAGCCGATCCAAATCTACTGTCTACACCTGTCGCCCATATCCTAAGCATCTGTATTCCTCTGCTCCCCACCTACTCATGCATCTGTCCAGATGCGTCTTAAATGAATCTACTGTGCCTGCCTCTACCACGTCTGCTGGCAATGTGTTCCAAACGCCCACTACCCTCTGTGTGAAGTACTTGCTGCATGTATCCCCCTTAAGTTTTCCATCTCTCACCTTGAAATCATGACCACTCATTATTGAATTCTTCACCCTGGGAAAAAGCTTGTCTCTATCCACCCTGTCCATACCCTTCATGATTTTGTAAACCTCAATCGGGTCCCCCCTCAATCTCCTTTTATCTAATGAAAATAAACCTAGCTTACTCGACCATAGCTACCACCTTCCATACCAGACAACATCCTCGTAAACCTTCTCTGCACCCTGCAGATCTTTCAACAGCATTCAACAGTTACTCCCTTCACCACTGATGCACAGTGGCAGTGGTGTGTATCATGTACAACGTGCACTATTGTAACTCACGAAGCACCTTGCAACTCTATAACCTACTCTGCCATATGGAATGACCATCATAATCAGTTGATCTCTGAAATATACGGTTTAAAATCATAGATGCAGGAACACTGATAAGTTAATTGTTCAACCTCATCCATATCCACAAATGCCACTAATTCAGAATCCAAGCTATAAACTAATTCAAATTACAAGCATTTGATTCGATGACCAACAACAGTTCACATATCCTTATGACTCCATTCCAAATTAAATCCTTCTGACTACTTATTTCAGCTCGGTATTGAATTGGGGAATAAAGAAATACAGGAAGGGAATGATTAATGGAAGGGAATGATTAATAGCTTTTCTATGAAACAGCAAAGACATTTTCAAGAGAGAAAATTTGCTACAGGAGGATGGAAACAAATTCTAATTGAGACTTCATCAAAGGAATGACAGAAAGGGTAGTAAGAAGATTCAGGCAGAGATAAACCAACTCATTAATAAATTATAAAGAAGGAAAGGGATAAAGCTACCATTAAGTACTTTGTACTGAACGCTAGGAGTGACTGTATAAATGATGATATAACTTTCACTTCACAGTGTCATGCTATCGAGTATCTGAGAAGAGAGGGAAACAAACACTGTATTAGAAGGCTGTTTTCTAAATGATAATCTATAAGAACAAAAATAAATTGAAACTGCTGAGAATCTGGCA
The DNA here is from genome assembly GCF_020745735.1 of Hemiscyllium ocellatum. NCBI lineage: Eukaryota > Metazoa > Chordata > Chondrichthyes > Orectolobiformes > Hemiscylliidae > Hemiscyllium > Hemiscyllium ocellatum. The sequence goes on along the minus strand of NC_083421.1, from coordinate 30,506,414 downwards.
ATGGTCATTATCAGATAAGGTAAAGACAGAGATATGGCAAACTGCATACAGAGATACAGGAATAATCCAGCTAAATTCAGCAGTCTCGAGCATGCTGCATAAACACCCAATACTGGAGGAGGCAGAACTAATAATGGGACAACAACAGAGGGTTGGATCCATCGAAGCAGCTCAAACCATGGAAGTACCCCAAACCATCCTACACCTCTTCAGAAACCAAACTGACTGATTGTTTCTCTCCTTTCCCTTGATTTGTAATAAGTCCCCAGTATAATTTCAGCTGAATAGCTCAGACTGACAACAGAGTTTCATTGACCCAACTCTTTCTGCAACAGGCAGAGCATTTGGCAGCTGCGTCAAATATGTACTGGTTTAGTAGCATACAGCAATGGTGACAGACACATCAAAGATTCTTGAATAATGGAGATCCATCACCCATCCTTACTGAAATGCAAGGGCACCCTGTTAGGTGTCTGCTTTAAAAAAGCTAATGTGATTTTTCATGCTATTTCCTGCACAAATTTTGGAATGAACAGAAGGGGTGGCACAGTGGCTCGGTGGTTAGCACTGCTGCCTCCCAGCACCAGGGTCCCAGGTTCGATTCTAGCCTTGTGCAACTGTCTGTGTGGAGTTTGCACAATCTCCCTGTATCTGCGTGGGTTTCTTCTTGGGTGCTCCCACAGTCCAAAGATGTGTAGGTCAGGTGAATTGGCCATGTTAAATTGCCCATAGTGTTAGGTGCATCAGCTAGAGGGAAATGGGTCTGGTGGGTTACTCTTCGGAGGGTCGGTGTGGACTGGTTGAGCCGAAGGGCCTGTTCCCACAATGTAGGCAATCTAAATGAAAAAGAAAATCAAAATAAGCCGCCAAACTCTTGAGGGCTCCATTCTGATACCGTCATAAATATTGTACAATTATTAAAGTTAGGGAGAAAAGGGCAATGCTGAATTTGCAGAAGTTATTGAATAACTCACTTTGGTAAATAAGTATGTGACGGAGGTTTTCAGCTCAAAATATCCAACACATTTTGCCTTGAATAAGCATGTTTGAAATGTTGGTAGGCCACATGAGCAAATAGCAAGTATACTGCCAAATGACCCCCTTTTTTTTAACAATGTCTAATTGGAGTTCTGCAGGAGGGGCTAAGTCACTAAAACAATAACATATGACTCACAACTCCCACAGGATGTAGTGCATGGATTTGAGCCCTGCATGAGTTTTCAGTGGCACCCACCTGACGTCCTGCAAATCTAGTCAGTCAAGATTTCCTGGATCACCTCATTCAAATAAAAATAGCCCATTTAACATGGCAAATTCTAAGTGGAATGAATGGATATACTTAGGCGGTCATCAGCCTTGACAGCCCTTGGTGGTAAATAATTTCACAGCTTCACTGCACTCTGAGAGAAGAAATTCCTTCTCATTATGCCCCTATTCTGAGATTATGCTCTCTTGTGCTAAACTCAACCATAAGGGGAAACATCTGCATCTGCCCAATTAATCCTCCAAGACGTGAGCATGTTTTAATAAGATCACCTCTGATTCTTACATATTACAACGAGTACTGATCCAACCAACTCAACTTCTCCTCATAAGGCAGTGCCTGGTATCAGCCTGGTTAATCTTTGCTGGACTGCTCCCAAGGCCAGTATGTCTTTCCTTAGAAAAGGCGTCAAAAAAGCTTTACAGTTTATGGCTGTGATTGGACTAATATCTTATATAATTTTAGGAAGATCTTCTTACTTTCTCCCAGCCACTCCTGGTGATGGTCCTTGCAGACAGCCTCCCAGAGTACAATTTGCTCCCTCACCAGTCTCATTGCAGTTTCCAAGTGGTGTTCAATATGGAGAAGGAACAATTCATCAGCTGATAGGGTCAGTAGGTGGGAATCAGCAGCAAATTTCCTTGTTTATGTTTAACACAATGCCAGGTTAAAAGTCAAAAATGAGGATGCCCAGGATAACTCCTTCCTGACTGCATATGATGGTGCTACTACATTTGGTGGATCTGTTCTGTCAGTACTATAGGACATAACCAAAAATGAGAATGGTGGTATATGATAGGTTGTATGGTTAGATAGGCCAAGGCCTGAATGACTAGGCTCAAAATAAAAATGGGAAACCTTTGAGAAGACATGTCTAATGGAACTTAGGCCTAGACAGGGCAAGTGCAGATCTTCTGCACAAGCCGAGACTTGCCTCAGAAATCAAGACTGGTTTGTGTATTGGAGTAGATGAGCAGACTCACCAGAGTCCTAAGTTCCTGTCATAACCATGTACAGAGAGGGAAACATGCTCTTGATACATTGGGGGCTGGGCGCTGAAGGCAGCCACATCATCTTCCATATAGAGCATCATGGATCTCATTTAATGCCTTGACCTTGACCTGGAAGACCGATTGGCTGAAGGCCAGAGAACATTCTGGAAGGGTGCAGCAGGGAGGGATAAGAAGGAACACCTGGTAGCCATTTCCTCAGCAAAGCAATGGAGCTCTGACCACCTGAAAGTTGGGGTGGCGGGGTGGGGGCGATAGAGAGAGAGAGAGAGAGAGAGAGAGATGACCACTTGTGAGACTAACTTTTGCCAAATTCATCAGAATCAACTACATGGCCTGCTGCATTTAAGTGCACAGGTAGTACCTGGTTTTAGTCTAGTAGCTAGTAGCAATTTAGATAAGGATTGGAACAAAGACTTAATATCGCAATTGGTTGAATTCTTGTGTCATTAGTGAAGAAAATTGTGTTGAAATGCAAGTTGACTCTGACCCTTTTGCTTGTTTCACTAGTACTCAAGTAAATTATGTTTAGGTAGAAACAGGGTCAACATGTCCAAAGTACAAACAACAATTCTGTCTAAGATATTCCTTCTGTTGTCACAACCACCTCAGACCCTTTTCTGACTGCTATTTGGGGCAGTTTTCCCAAAATTTTGGCACAATGCTCCAGATGTTAGTTTGGAGAAATCTGCAGAATGTGTGTAACCATTTCTCCTTGTGTGCTGTTCTCTGCCTGGTACTCCATGCAGTTTCTTTCCTTTTTATTAGACTTAGTAGCAGACAGATACAGCTCAGTGATATGTGCGGCAATTTCGGAGGGCAGTTAAGAGTTAAACACATTGATTATCTCAAAATAAAGATAAGGAATTTATTGTGATTATAATGAGGGCGACCTCATAGAATATGAGTTCCTTGAGCGGGGCTGTTAATCTGGACCAGTCAGGGAGCCCTGGCTGACGCATTAAAGCTGGAAAGTCAGACACCTTGTTCACTCAGAGAACTGTCTCTGAGGAGGCTGGATTAGTGTCGAGGACTCTCCATGGGTGAATAAAAGATCTCTTGCTGACAGGATACTGGCCTCTCTGGAGATATTTCAGAACTTTACTGTGGGTTTTGTCATTTAATTCAATTGATCGCACTCTCGTCTCTGAATCAGAAAGGTGGAGGTTGAAGTCCTAAATCAGAAATTTGTGTTCTGTACCAATATTGTTTGTTTCAGTGTAGTACTGGGAGAGTGCTGTATTGCTCATGTTGCCAACATTCAGATGACCTATTAAAACAACACTTCATCTTCTCTCTCAGGTGAAGGTCAAATCATTTTGGTGTCAACTGAGCTACATTAGCTGCAACTGCAAATGTAAGGGAAACACTCTCAACACTGAGACCCGGGTTCAACTCCCGACTCAGGCGACTGACTGTGTGGAGTTTGCACGTTCTCCCCGTGTCTGCGTGGGTTTCCTCCGGGTGCTCCGGTTTCCTCCCACAGTCCAAAGATGTGCGGGTCAGGTGAATTAGCCATGCTAAATTGCCCGCAGTGTTAGGTAAGGGGTAAATGTAGGGGTATGGGTGGGTTGCGCTTCGGCGGGTCGGTGTGGACTTGTTGGGCCGAAGGGCCTGTTTCCACACTGTAAGTAATCTAATCTAATCTAAAACGTGCCCTCTAACATCCACTGTCTCATTGTCAGTGATGCCTTAAGTGGTTTCCGGCATCAAAGCATAACGCTTTGGATGCCAAATGACCGCAGTCTCACTTCTAATCCCTCACAGCCTCATTTGCTGCTTTGCTGACAACCCTGCCCATCTCCAATGCATGGACCCTTTTGCATGTATTTTTGCTATCCCATGTTCAACCCTTTAACACTCACTGTCTCACTGTCTGACATGCTTCCTGAGTGAAGCAGCAATCCAGCCAGCAAGCTGGGCTGTCGGGATGGAGGAGGAAAAGGTCAGTGAGTGAGACCGTTGAGGGGAATGGGGTGGCTGGCAGAGCAGAAAGCAGGGCCGAGATCAAAGAAGAGAATGACGTGTCAAGTTAAGCAGAGAATGGGCTGACAAATGGAAAGCAGCAACAATGAACACATAACAATAACACCAGTGGAGCCAAAGCCCTGTTCCAGTGAAGGGGCAGGAGTTTCAAGAGAGCGTTAAATAGATTGCCTGGCCATGCTGACTGTAGGATTGTGCTGCCCACTTTACAACAGTGATAATGCTTTAAAAGTAATTCTTGGTCATAAAGTTCTTTGGGGTGTTCTGAGGTCAGAATAAATACAAGTTGAAACTTTGCTTACAAGGGAAAGCTCGAGTAGTAGTGTAATCTGATAGCAAAAGTGAAGTCAAATGGTTTGTACAGTGAAGAGAACTCTTAGGATTGAACACCAGACTTAAAGCCCTCTGAGGATTTTATTTTATATGCTGTGTGTTGTAGTGGATATAAACCTTTAATGTGTGGAACAAAAGATGACCAATTAGTTGCCCATGGAGCTGGTATAGTTTGATGAAAACAGATGGCAGTTGCTGGCCCAAGGAGCCAACAAAACCGTTCAGAAATAACCCAAGGGAATTTGTGGAGACAGTCAAAATTAGAAAGGAATTGCCATGAGGAGATACAAACCTCTGCAAAGTGTAATAAAAGTGACCCAGAGGGCAGCTCCGTGACTGCATCTGTAACAGCATGGGGGAAGATTAATGACACAGGAGAACATGGATAATCGCTTATGACAGTAAACTCACTATTTCCCCAGTCCCAGTTTGTAATCCTGCAGTGTATACAGTCACACAAGGAGAATATCAGCCATCTGAGAGCTTCTTTCTAGGTTACAACACCGATCAGTTCAGAAACTCGAATAATAAAGTAATTTATGCGGAACTATTACACAGGAAGTTTGAAGATTAGGGTGCTAGCAAAATGCAGTGTCTGCCCGCTCTACCTACCAATCCACACCTGACTGGTCTCAGATTTCTCGCTGGATGGGAGAAGCATTGGGTCATCTACCTGCCATTGAGCCTTTTGAGGCTCTGTGTGGTCAAGTAAAGGTCAGTTAAGAGCCTTATCCCACCCCCATTTTGCCCACAACAAGGGGAGTACCCAAACCAAGGGCAAAGACCAGCAACTTTACCTGTAGCAAAGTGACAGGGCTAGTGTGCTCATCAGAGGCACATCCAGCCCCACCCTTCCCACTCAAGATAATCATACCCTTTAACCTTTGTCCCCTATCACACAGTTCCAGGGAGGTTTAAGCCTTTGAAGCACAGCTCCCTTTCCCCATCAGACACTGCTAACCAATCATTGACACACTGAAAGGAAAATTCAGTAAAACATACAGCTCTGACCCGTTAGAATGGACCAATGTGTCTTTTTCCCGAAGTATTGGCAGAGAGAGTGAATCCTCTTGCAAGAATGCCTGTCTTCAAGAAGTTTTCCTCCTCTCTATACAAGAATCTCAGGGAGTCCCTCTCCCACTGCAACTCCCAGGCACTCTATGCTACTTTCTCCCCACCTCCACCCCCCCCCCCCACCCCCGACCCCCACCCCCACCCTCCTCTAGCTTATCTCTCCACCCTTCAGGCTTTCTGTCTTTATTCCTGATGAAGGGCTTTTGCCCGAAATGTCGATTTTATGCTCCTCGGATGCTGCCTGAACTGCTGTGCTCTTCCAGCACCACTAATCCAGAATCTGGTTTCCAGCATCTGCAGTCATTGTTTTTAACCTATAAAACCCATCTTGTTCAATAATGCCCTTTAGGGAAGGAAAACTGCCATCCTTACCTGGTCTGGCCTACATGTGACTCCAGAGCCACAACAATATGGTTGACTCTCAACTGCCCCCTGAAATGGCCTAGCAAGCCACTCAGCTGTATCAATCATGAGAACGTCACAACAAAGAGATGAAACCGGACAGACCACCTGGCATCGACCTTGGAACCGATAAAGACAACGACAAAAAACAAACAGCCCTATTCACCATGCAAAGTCCTCCTTCCCAACACCTGATGGCTAGTGATGAAATTGGGAGAGATGTCTCACAGACTATTCAAGCCTGATATGTCATTCTTACGGAATCATACCTTACAGATAACACCCCAGGCACCACCATTACCATCCCTGGATACGTCTTGTTCCACTGGCAGGCCAGACCCAGTAGGGGTGGCAGCACTGTGTTATGCAGTTGGGAAGATGTTGCACTGGGAGTCCTTGATATCGACTCTGGACCCCATGAAGTCTCTTGGCTTCAGGTTAAACATGGGAAAGGAAACCTCCTACTGGTTACCATGTACCATCCTCCTTTGGCTGATGAATCAGTACACCTCCATTTTGAACAACATTTGGAGAAAGCACTGAGGGTGGCAAGGGTGCAGAAGGTACTCTAGCTGGGGGATTTCAATATCCATCACCAACAGTGGCTCGGCAGCAGTATTACTGATCGAGCTGGTTGGATCTTCAAGGACATAGCTGCTAGACTGGGTCTGTGGTAGGTGGTGAAGTATTGAACAAGAGGAATTACCATATTTGACCGCATGCTTATTAATCTGCTGGCTGCAGAAACATCTGTTCATGACAGTGTAGGTAAAAGTGACCACTGCACTGTCCTTGTGGAGACCAAGTCCTGCCTTCACATTGAGAACAATCTCCATCGTGTTGTGTGGCATTAACATCGTGCTAAATGAGACAGACTTTGAACCGATCTAGCAGCCCAAGACTGGGCCTCCATGAGGTGCTGTCTGCCATCAGCAGTAGCAGAACTGTACTCCAGCACAATCTGCAACCTCATGGCCTAGCATATTCCCACTCAACCATTACCATCAAGCCAGGAGACCAACCCTGGTTCAATGCAGAGTGCAGGAGGGCATGCCAGAAGCAGCAGCAAACACAACTAAAAATGAGGTGTCAAACCTGGTGAAGCTACCAAACAGGACGACTTGCATGCCAAACAGCATAAACAGCAAGTGATAGACAGAGCTAAGCAATCCTGCAACCAACACATCTGATCTAAGCTCTGAAGTCCTTCCACATCCAGTAATGAATGATGGACAATTAAACAAGTCACTGGAGAAGGTGGCTCCACAAATATCCCCATCTTCAATGATGGAAGGCCCAGCACATCAGTGCAAAATATAAGGCTGATGCAATTGCAACAGTTTTCAATCAGAATTGCAAAGTGATGATCCATCTCGGGCTCCACCAGTCATCCCCAGCATCACAGATGCCAGCCTCCAGCCAATTCGATTCACTCCACTTGATATCAAGAAACAGCTGGAGGCACTATATACTGCAAAGGCAATAGGGCCTGATAACATTCTGATAATAGTACTGAAGACATGTGCTCCAGAACCTGCCGCTCCCCTAACCAAGCCCTTCCAGGACATTTACAACACTGGCATCTTCCCGACTATGTGGAAAATTGCTCAGGTATGTTCTGTACACAAAAAGAGGGGCAAATCCAACCTAGCCGATCACATCCCAATCAGTCTAGTCTCAATGATCAGTAAAGTGATGGAAGGGGTCATCAACAGTGCTACCAAGCAGCACCTGCTCAACCACAACCTGCTCAGTGACACTCAGTTTGGGTTTCACCAGGGTCACTCAACTCCTGATCTCATTTTGGTTTAAACATGGACAAAAGAGCTGACTTCCAGAGGTGAAATGAAAGTGACAGCACTTGGCATCAAGGGCGCATTTGACCAAGCATGGCATCAATGAACCCTGGCAAAACTGGAATCAACGGATATCAAGGGGCAAACACTCCACTGATTAGAGTCATACCAGGCACAAAGGAAGATGGTGTGGTTGTGGAGGGTCAGTCATCTGAGATCCAGGACTCCACCTCTGCAGGAGTCCCACAGGGTGGTGTTCTAGGCCTAACAATTTTCAGCTGTTTCAGCAATGACGTTCCCTCAGTCATAAGGTCAGAAGTGGGGATGTTTGATGATGATTGCATAGTGTTCAGCGCCATGTGCAACCCCTCAGATACTAAAGCAGTCTGTGCTCAAATGCACCAAAATTTGGAAAATATCCAGGCTTGGGCCAGCAAGTGGCAAGTAACATTTGCGCCACACAAACGCCAGACAATGACCATCACCAAAAAGAGACACTCTAACAAGCACCCCTTGACATTCAACAGCATTACCTTCGCTGAATCCCCCACTGTCAACATCCTTGGGGTTACCATTGACCAGAAACTCAACTGGACTCACCACATAAACACAGTGGCTACAAGAGCAGGTCAGAGACTAGGGATAATGCAGCAAGTAACTCAATTCCTGACACCCGAAAGTCTATCCACCATCTACAAGGCACAAGTCAGGAGTGTGATGGAATACTCCCCACTTGCCTGGATGAATGCAGCCCTGACAACACTCAAGAAGCTTGATTCCATCAAGGACAAAGCAACCCGCTTGATTGGCACTACACCTACAAACATTCAATTCCTCCACCACCAATGCTCAGTAGCAGCAGTGTGTATTATCTACAAGATACATTGCAAAAATTCACCAAACATCCTTAGACAGCACCTTCCAAACCCATGGCCACTTCCATCTAGAAGGACAAGGGCAGCAGGTACTTGGGAACACCATCACCCGCAAGTTTCCCTCCAAGCCATTCACCATGCTGACTTGGAAATATACCGCCATTCCTTTCCAGTCATTGGGTCAAAATCCTGGAATTCCCTCCCTACCGGCATTGCGGGTCGACCCACGGCAAGTGGTCTGCAGCGGTTCAAGAAGGCAGTTCACCACCACCTTCACAGGCAAATAGGGATGGGCCATCCAGCGATGCCCAAGTCCCACGAATGAATTTTAGAAAATAGCTTAGTAGCGTGTCTTCCCTGATAAAGTCTGCTCATGAAACTTTTATTCGTATTGACCCAAGCCACTCAGAGCTTCTTCAAGCATGGACAGCAGCATTCCTTCAGCTAGGTGCCTCTTTCTCCTGAATGGACTTGTACACTATCTGATTTCTGGATTGTTCTGTCCTCCTTGGTTATTGCACTTTTCTCACCATATAGTTTTATTTTTCTATCTCTTATCTTTCTTTATTATTCACTCAACTGTTCATCTTAAGGGCTTCAAGACCTCTTTAGATGCAAGTAAATTAAATTTTCAGATACCCGTTTCCCACATACAAAACAAGTCTAAACTTAAGCTATGAAACATGTCTACTACACTTCACAACTAAGTTGTAAAATACAATTTCAATGTAAACTTAGACATTGTTAGTCCATTTTAGAACTCAGGCTTCAAATAATAGGAATGATATATAATGAGCATTTATCTCGTAATGAATTCTTAACACTGATGATGTACTTGTAGATCTTGTTTGCAACTTCTCCAATGTCTGTCTGTCCTTTTTGTAATATAGAAATAAAGTGAGGAAGATGTTGTGAAACTTGAAAAGGTTCAAAGAAGATTTATAAGGATGTTGCCAGATTTGGATGATTTGAGATATAGAGAGAGATTGAGGAGGCTGCAGCTATTTTCCCTGGAGCATCAGAGGCTAAGAGGAGACCTTATAAAGATTTATAACATCATGAGGGGCATGGATAGGGTAAACAGCCAAGGTCGTTTCCCCAGGGTAGGGGAGTCCAAAACTAGAGGGCATAGGTTTAAGATGAGAGGGGAAAAATTTAAAAGAGAACTATGGGGCAACTTTGTCATGCAGAAGCTGGTTCCTGTATGAAATGCCAGATGAGGTGATTGAGGCTGGTACAATAACAACATTTGAAAAGCATCTGAATGGGTATATGAATAAGGTGGGTTTAGGATGATATGGAGCAAGTGCTGCCAAATGGGACGAGATTAATTTAGGATATCTGGTTGGCATGAACGAATTAGACTAAAGGGTCAGTTTCCATGCTGTATGTCTCTATGATTTTATCTCTATTATGTACAGCATTGGTTAAGTAAGGTTCAACATAGTTTCTCTGTATTTGTATAAAGAGGTAATATCCAGTGCATTATCCATTGGGGTCATTGTGCCACACCCCTCTCACCCATTCAAACTCCAGAGATAATCATAGTGCTCTCACAGGGCTTCTGCTGCATTTATTGTAGAGGTCACAAAGAATTCTATTGGAAGTTTGCTTTCCCATATTATTGCAACTCCAGCTCACTTAAGGTAAAATGCTGCGAAAATCTGAGACAACGTAGAGGAACCTAAAGAATGGGCTTGATCCTAGGAAATCAGCACATCTGTCTTTGAAAATGTGCAGTTGGGGAAAAGTCAAAATCAAGGGAAAAAAACAAATAATTTTGACTACATTACTTACAGTGTGGAAACAGGCCCTTCGGCCCAACAAGTCCACACCAACCCTCCGAAGAGCAACCCACCCAGACCTATCCTCCTACATTTACCCCTTCACCTTACACTATGGGCAATTTAGCACGGCCAATTCATCAAACCTACACATTTTTTTTTTGGACTGTGGGAGGAAACCGGAGCACACCCACACAGAACAGGGAGAATGTGCAAACTCCATGCAGACAGTTGCCTGAGGTGGGAATTGAACCCAGGTCTCTGGCACTGTGAAGCAGCAGTGCTAACCACTGTGCCACCGTGCCACCCGTAATGTTTTGCTCCAACATCTTATGCAGTTTTGATATTTAAAACAAGTCCTGAACTGAAATTTTTCAGGGGAATGAATGTTTGTCTTGGACAAAAATGTTTACGATGTTTAATGACCAGAGTTACTCAGTCACGTTTGGAGCGAAATGGATTATAACCAACTCACGCTGGAAGAAAGCCTCATTTAGAACATTATCTGTAAAAAGAGAATGGAAGCAAATATCTTGAATAATGATGGCAAATATTAAGTCAATGGGGAAAGTCTTAAGGATGGAAAAAATGAAAAACACGTTAAATACAAATGGAAACTTTATGGGAAAGATAGATCAGAAAAGAACTTTTATAATGTTATGAAAAGTTAATAAGTTTCAGGGAATGGACAGTAATTAAACTTACGAGTATCTTTAATACTACTCATTGACAAAAGTTGCTTCAGTAAAGCTCTATAGTTTTTAGTGTCACTAAAGTGAGTCATATTTCTAGTTCATGTTTCTCGTGGATTATAATGTTTCAATAAGTGCATTGCCTCACAGCCATAGGCAAGCTGCTGCCCCACTTAGATTGCAATAGGACCACAGTCAGCATTACTTGCTCTACTTCAGAAACAAGGCGGCTGATGAATAATGGAAGTTAACATATACTAAAAGTCTTGAAAATATTCTGCACCAAATTGTGTCACCAACTCAGAGAATCTATTGCTCTTTTCTATTAAATTCCAGAGAGGTTTAAGCCAATTAAGAAACACTTCACCGCATGAAACTTACTTCATACTCTTAGTACATTGTATGAATTTTGAACATTACCTCCAACTCACCACGGCACCAGTCTAGGAGTTTCATGGAACATCTGTAAGACATAAAGATATTACCAATTTTGAAGTTACCTTACTTTTTAATGCTTTCTGCCCTACTTTCAGATTCTCTGAGCAGTTCACATCTTTCATCTCCACATTGAGCTTCGTTGTTCTACTTAAAGCCATATGATAGGAAGAAGAAATATTCTCTTTGGCATGACTGCCATAGAAAAATAATTTACACCTTACAGACCTTCATGAACACTTTATTGGACAATTCATTTGTGTTCCAGTAATACCAGTGAAACTATCAAAGCTTTTCTTTCTTAAATTCACTTCCATTTGCTTGAATGATAACTTTGAGACAGATATATTGTTTTCCCATATTATGCACTAGGCAACCCCATCCTCATAGTTGACTCACGTGCCCAAGACAATGCCAGTAATCGTTCTTCCTTCAGAAGAAATGTCACAATAACATGAAATCTTGACATGACACCTCTCAATGCCAGAAATTCCAGGACTCATGAACAGCATTAACAAATTTCTTTCATTTTTTTTTATAATCCTTCAACATAAAGTCTAATTGCACTTCATTCCAACTGCACTGATTGTTGACTGGAATCCACTGAATAAACAGCAAACATTGGAAATTACCATTTTAGAATATGCACATTCCAATTCCAAATATAGCAGCCCAAGCAACTGAACTCATCATGCAGGTGAATGGGAACACCTTTACATCTCATTATGATTAATTACTATTACTAAGTATTTACGAAGCTTTGTGCAGAAGTGTTGTTCTTACTTTTCAAATTAATAACCTAAAATTTGCATTTGCCAGTCAACAAAACCCAAATCCATTATTTAGATTTTCAATTAAAGTCACTGCAAGTGGATCATGGAAATTGAACAGTACATTACCCAGCCATCTGTAGATGATAAATAACAGTGGGCAGAGTGTTATAGGGGTCGGAACAATGTGAAATGAATGGCAGAATCAGAAGACGAGTGTGGGGAGGCTTATCTCAATATCAAGATCATCTATTCCCTCATTTGTGCTTTCATCACAAGCAGCATGGCACAATGCCACTTGACGGTGATTATTGCTTATTAAACACCTTGTTAACATGACACCTCACTTCATTAATATTCAGACTCCCACCTTACCAAACTCACCAAACAAGCTTGTTACTGGGAATCTTCGGGTAAAAAATGAGGTCTGCAGATGCTGGAGATCACAGTTGAAAATGTGTTGCTGGTTAAAGCACAGCAGGTCAGGCAGCATCCAAGGATGCTGCCTGACCTGCTGTGCTTTAACCAGCAACACATTTTCAACTGTTACTGGGAATCCTCAACAAGGAAGCTGGAGCAAGCAGCTAGTGGTTTCAACTCACTGCTCACTGTTGGAAACTGGTCATCATCATCTCAGAGCAGGTACCATGGGCATCAGCCGCATGTACCCCATGTCCATGGACATTGGCACAAGCATGTCCCAGACTCGAGGAATCTTCAAGGTATGTATCTAATTCAGTACTATACTGCGTGCTGCATTGGCAACTATGCAATGTTGGACACTAAGCAATACTGTGTCAGGGAAATGCACCCAGCTCGTGAACTGGACCAGCTGCATTTCCAGGATCTTCACTTGGTCACTTACTGCTCACTTACTCAGAGCCCATCCACATGTTCATAACATCCATGGCCTTTTGGCCCTTTCCCACCTCAGCCAGAAATGCTCACAGGCCAATAGGCACAGTAAGGTAAGGGCAGTATCTCAGATCTTGGATCAATCAGGGTCAGAATCCTCACTTCATAAGGGGTGAGGAACTGAATTACAGGAAGCAAACTGCCCATCTTCAGACTTTTGGTACCTTTTGCTGTTTTTTTTTAACTCCTGAAATGAGAGAGGCAAGAATTACAGGAGCTGGAAATGGGTGGCACATCCTTTACTTAAGGGACAGATAGGAAGGTGTCCCCATTGAGTGGGTAGACAGCACAAAGGGCAGGCAGGCCTGTGGTATCAGGGTTGGGACTGGCTGAAAGTGAGTGAGGGAACATGTTGTAGGCAATAATGAGATTAGTAGAGCATGATAGCAAAGTTACAATGAGTGTTAGATAGCGGACAGAAAATGGCGGCACCTGGACTTTCCTCTAGATAGTAGCAAATGTACTAAGCTGAGAAACAAACACATACCAGGCTGGCATATTCCAGTGCTTTACCTTCAATTATTATTAGATTAGATTACTTACAGTGTGAAAACAGGCCCTTCGGCCCAACAAGTCCACATCGACCCAACAACCCATCCAGACCCATTCCCCCTTCACTTAACACTACAGGCAATTTAGCATGGCCAATTCACCTAACCTGCACGTTTTTGGACTGTGGGAGGAAATCGTAGCACCCAGAGGAAACCCACACAGACACAGGGAAAATGTGCAAACTCCACACAGTCAGTCGCCTGAGGCGGGAATTGAACCTGGATTTCTGGCACTGTGATGCAGCAGGGCAAACCACCTTGCCACCGTGCCACCCTCAGGTGTCCTGGTGAACGAAGTCCTACACAAAAACACAGTCTACATCTCAATCTGACAGACTGTCCTTTTTTAACATTGTTTTTGTTTCATTGCTTTCATCCAATACCTTTGACATAGGCTGTCATGATTTATGACCTCACTTAGGCCAATGCAATAATACTTGATTTTTTTCCCCAAAGTAGAATATGTGAAAACGGATCAGGAAATTAACAGCTTTCCAAACATGCAAACATTGACTAGACTGCAAAAATGCTTCTATTTGCTGTAAAAAAAATAATAAATCTGAGATCATGATTTGAATCAATTGATGATTTATTTATTTCACTCCCTTTCAAATTTTCTTTCCTTCCCTCCATCCTTTTTTTTAGTTCACCTTTATTTTGAGTGAAAATTTACTGGTCAACATTTCAGAACTCCAATCTGACAATGTTCTGGACTCCAAGATCAAAAATGTATCATTAAACACTATGCTTTAAGTATATGCAAGTAACCCCTGATCAGTTTTCCAGACAGCTCGAGGTTCATTGAATGGTGTACTTCTGTCCAGAATTCTTTGTGGGGGGATTGGAACTTCAGACCAATTTGAATAGGTTATTATCCTCACATACAACTGTGAAATACGTAGTTTTCATCAACATTTAAGATGAAGCCCTTTAATAATTTCTTCATTAACTTGTATAGAACTTTTCCACACATGCACACCCACATACAATTTATTTTCTTGCAACAAACATGTGACAAAGACTAAAATTAGTTGCTTACTAGAAGAATGATCCATTCTGAAGATGAGAATAAGGCAGTACTTACAGATAACAAGCAAATATTTCATAACCTGGCAGAATTAAATCACTTTATTTGCTCTTTATTTACAGTCAGTTCTTCTATAACGCAATGGTTGCGTTCTGGTGTGACCCCCGAGTTATAGAAAAATCGCACTATAAAAACAGCATTTAAAGTGATGAAATGGCGTTATAGCCAATTTTTGCACTTTAGAAACAATGTTCCTAATTTGCCAATTGCCTTACAGTGAATTTCGGTTGATGAAACATGTGTTACAGCAGAACGACCTATACTCTTGCAGCCCAACAATTACAGAAGCAATGGGAAATGATATTCATACTGTTGGATTAAAAGTCTTCCTCTATTTTCCCACACCAATGATTCACCTCAGCTCGGACATATTCTCAGCTTGTTATCAGCAGATTTCAGCCTCACCCTAAAGACTTGGATCCTTTATTTCAGAGAACAGGTATGGGCATGGTGGGCTGAATGGTTACATTCGATGTTGAATCCATTCTGAGATTCAACCTTCTAAAAAATAAAGGACACTACAATCTGGAAGTAATTTTCCATTGTTTAGAGAGATGGATTTAGCTAATGATGCTAAATGATGCTAATGATGCTAATGATTGGATAGTCACCATCAGGCAGATTTCTGATGAAGTTGTGTTTTAAGACATGGTCTCTGACTCCTGAATCATTGTATGCATCTTTTATGCAAATTTCCTCATACACTCAGCAATGAACGAAGAAAATGTATTCTCATATCTTCGATTTCCTTTATTTCATCAACTGGTAGCTGTTCCATTTAGTGTGACCTCAGGAATTCCTTCCCTCAACCTCTCAGCTTTTCCCTGTTCCTTTATATAGTCATTCAAACATAACACTTTGACCAAGCTTTTGGGTATCCTGTTCTAGTGTCTCCTTCTCTTTGCCTCAGTGTCAATCTTATCTTCTTTGATGATGTTCAGTGGAGCATTATTGGGGGATTTACTGCATTAAACTTGCTGCCCTTCCTGAATACCTGAATTAAAAATTCTGAGTTTCTGATTGTTGATTTGTTGTTTGCTTGAAAATCTATTCCGGAGCAGTATTCACAATTTCTGCAGGAGTAAAACAACAAACAGATTTGCTACCTTGATGTGTGAGGTAGTTGCCACTGAAGACCCAAGGGTCAAAGACAAAATCATTTTGAAATCTTCAGTTAAATGCCCTGAAAACAAATGCTGTGAATGTTGCTTCTTTTCACACGTTATCTTTAAAAGTGATATCATTGCATGAGTCTATCAATAGCTTCAGATATTAGGAAACGGCAGGCTTCTTGTTTACAATATTGAAGAAAAAAAAAACTGAAGCTCCTTATAATGGCTAAGTATTCATTTATCAATACTTTACGCAAGGGAATTAAAGTTCCCACCATTTAGCCACACAGCAAAGGTGAAAGAATCAATTCGCACAACTGCCTTTGACATTGCCAGTCAATTATCAGGGTAAGATCTTGATCTATTTGCTCTGCATCCCCAGCGGTGGTGGTGGAAGCAGAATCATTAGAAACATTTAAGCAACAATTGGACATGCACATGGACAGCAGTGAATTGAGGGTGCATAGGCTAGGCTATTTTATTTTAGATTATGAATAATCCTCGGCACAACATTGTGGGCTGAAGGGCCTGTTCTAGGCTGTATTTTTCTATGTTCTGTGTTCTATGTATTTGAACATCAAACATCGTCTCCCACAAATCAATTTAGCTCAGTTGGCTGGATTGTTGCTTTGCAGAGCAGTGTGACGGCAACAGCATGCGTTCAATTCCCATTACCAGTTTGAGTTATCATGAAGGATTCTCCTTCTCAATCTCTTTCCTTGCCTTAGGTCTGGTGGCCCTCAGGTTAAATCACCACCAGTTGCTTCTCTGGAATGGGGGAGCAGCCCCTATGGTCTGGTAAGACGATGGCGACACAATGACAAGATTGTCTCCCGCAATGAGAAGAACTGAAACATGGTTAAATTAAAAGGAATGTTGATCTCTCCTGAAGTAAATTTTGCATTCATACCTTGCTCTTGGGAACAAAGACTTTGAGTCAATAGGCTAAAGTGGATGAATGACTACTCGTTCAGGGAAGGGTCACTAATCAGGAGCATTACGGCTGATCCAACATTCCTCAAGTCCACTTTCCTGCCCTTTTCCCGTATCCCACGATTCCTCGACTGACCAAGAATCTACTATTCCAGCCTTAAATATACGTAAGGACACTTCCCTCACAGCCCAGTGTGGCCACATGTTCCAAAGACTCACAACCCTCTGAGAGAAGAAATTCCTCCTCATCTCAGTTTTAAATTGGTGACCTTTGTGACCCTGGGTCTATACTCTCCCATGAGAGGAAACATCCTCTTAGCATTGACCCTGTCAAACTCCTTGAGAATCCTAATAGTCTCAATGAGACTACCTCTCATTTTCCTAAACTCCACTGAGTAAAGTCCCAAGTTGTTTAGCCTTTGTTCATGAGAAAATCCCTTCATATAGAGGATCTCCTAGTGAACCTTCTCTGAACTGCCTCCAATGAAATGATATAGTTTCTTAAATAATGGGATCAAAACTGCTCACAGTACTCCAGGTGTGGTTTCATTAGCACCTTGTACAGTTGTCATTAGACAACTCTCCTGTACTCCAACTCCTTTGAAATAAGGACCTCTGAATGCTTCACACCCTCAATCCAGAGGTGGCAGAGATTGTTACTTCTGAAACAAAAACAGAAAATGCAGGAGAAACCCAGCACATCTGGTAGCATCTGTGGAAAGAAAGCCAAGTTAATGTTTTGAATCCAGTAACTCTTCTTCAGCACTGATAAGCTAGAAAAAGCTGGTATACATGCTGAAGACAACGGGTGTGGTGGGGGGAGGGTCATGTGGAAGAGAAATTGCATAAGTAGAGAAGGGGCCCAGAGAGAGAGAGAGAGAGAGGGAGAGAGAGAGAGAGATAGAGAGAGAGAGAGAGAGAGAGAGAGTAAGGCAGACAAAGGAATGGATGGTAATAAACCAGGGTAGGAGAAAAGCTGATCATGATAAAACCATAAGTCAGTGAAAATGGGTTGGCTGTGATGAAAACAGCCCATGCCATGAAAGGGCCTGGGATATGGGGGTGGATAAAGGAAGGAGATGCTCAGGGACTGAAATTATTGAAATTGATGTGGAGTCCTGAAGGCTGCAAGACCCCCACCCCACCCCCAAACAAAACATGAGATGCTGTTCTTCCAGCTTGTGCTGAACTTCACTGGACCACTGTCACTGGCCCAATACAGGGAATTACAGTGGGCTGCTAAAGTGGCTGGCAACTGAATGTTAAGGGTCATGTTTATGGACAGAACACAGTTGTTCTGCAAAGCAGTTGCTCAGTCTGTACTTCATTTACCCGATATAGAGGATACCACGTTATAAGCATTATGGACCAGACCACATCCCCTCAAAAATATCTTAAGAAGATGGCCTTGACCCTCATGTTCTTTTTATTTTAAAGTAAAATGTAACATGTTGTTTCCAAATGCAATTCAACTGGTCAAACTACTCAACATCATGCAAAACTATTTAATTAAGCATTATAGTTAAAATATTAACCAACAAAAATGAACTTAAAATAACTTAACTCTCTGGAAAAACCTAATAGAATAAGAGAAACAGTAATTATTACTAATTAACTGTTCCATTATGGTAACACCCCATAAGCACACCCTTTGGCAAAAAGGCAAATTCAGAAAAATAGATTTTGTCTCAAATGTAATCTAGGAAGACAACCCCCAGCTTTTGGCTGTAATTGAGAGAAGGAGAAATAGCTTCCACTTTATCAAACCCACAATTGCTTAAAGCTAAATCGAAAAACTGAAACAAAATTGAAATCCCGGTCTGTGAGAGCTGGCCACACTCACTCTTGCTAGGGACAGTTGGTGACAATTCAAGCTTTCTTTCCAGGATGCAGCGGAGAGCCCTAACACCATTCTGAGGGGGATGGGTGACAAGTTTAGTGACATTACCCAATGGATTTCCGTTACCCCATCACCATTGGAGAAAAGAAACATAAAATAAAATGCAGTTTTGAGCTCTTTGACAGTCTGCGAGGTGTAATGTTTTAACCTGAGAGCTAATGGATTTGTTGATTTTTTTGTTCTGTCAGCTGTAGCAAATTTCACAGCTATTTTTTATGTTCTTGATTTCACTGTCCAGTCAGGGGTATCATCAGGCACTTTTCTTCTTAGATTAGATTACTTACAGAGTGGAAACAGGCCCTTCAGCCCAACAAGTCCACACCGACCCACCAAAGCGCAACCCACCCAGACCCATTCCCCTACATCTAACACTACAGGCAATTTAGCATGGCCAATTCACCTAACCTGCACATTTTTGGATTGTGGGAGGAAACCGGAGCACCCGGAGGAAACCCATGCAGACACGGGGAGAATGTGCAAACTCCACACAGAGAGTTGCATGAGGCAGGAATTGAACCCAGGTCTCTGGCAGTATGAGGCAGCAGTGCTAACCACTGTACCACCATGCCACCCAAGAAGACAAGAAAGACAAGAAGAAGGAAAGAGATTGAGAGAGAGCGAGAAAGAGACAAAGAGAGAGAGAGAGATCCTTCTCCAGTTGATTCTGTAGTTCCAAATTCCATTTCTAAATGACTTCCCACATAGAACCTTGAATGAGCAGCTTAGTTATATATTCATGCTGAGACCACGTGTCCAAGTTTGAAATTGTCAACAATGTTTCATCTCTAACTTCTCATGGAGGTCGGTCTCACTGGATCATTGGCATTGAGTAATACGTTCATTTCTGCTCAGACTGTCTTTTGTTTTATCCATATTGGAATTTTTGATCTCTATAGGTCAGGTGAGGCCTGTGACCATTTGCAACAGTATTATTAGACTCTTTATAAAACCATTTTGGTCTATGGATGTCACAGTTAATAAATCAGCTAATGTGATTCATAGATCAATATTCACGTTTCATATCATTGTGACAAAACAAAGTACACTGGCATTTATGAAGAACATAATATTTGGGTGGAGACCTTAATCTGAAACAGTTTCAGAGAGATGTCACAGGAGCTGGATTTAAAAAAAAATTAAAAATTCATTTCTTTAGTGGGATGTGGGTGTCGCTGTCCGGGCAGTATTTATTGCCCATTGCTAGTTGCCCCTTGAGAAGGTGGTGGTGAACTGCCTTCTTGAACTGCTGCAGTCCACTTTCTGTGGGTTGACCTACAATGCCCTTAGGGAGGGAATTCCAAGGTTTTGACCCAGAGACAGTGAAGTAATGGTGATATATTTCCAGGTCAGAATGGTAACTGGCTTGGAGGGAACTTGCAGGTGGTAGTTTTCCCACATATCTGCTGCCCTTATTCTTCTAGATGGAATGATTGTGGGTTTGGCTGATGTTGTTTGAGGATCTTTGGTGAATTTCTGCAGTGTATCTTGCGGATAATGCACACTGCTGCTACTGAGTGTTGGTGGTAGAGGGAGTGGATGCTTGTGGATGCAATGCCAATCAAGTGGGTTACTTTGTACTGGATGGTGTCAAGCTTCTTGAGTGTAGTTGGGGCAGCACTCATCCAGGGAAGTGGGGAGTATTCCAACACAGTTATGACTTGTATCTTGTGGATACTGGACAGGCTTGAGGGAGTCAGGAGGTGAGTTATTGCTACAGTATTCCTCGCCTCTGACATGCTCTTGTAGCCATTGTGTTTATGTGATGAGTCCAGTTAAGTTTCTGATCAATGATAATTCCCAGGATGTTGATAGTGGGTGATTCAGTGATGGTAACAACTTGCCACTTGTCTGCCCAAGCCTAGATATGGTCCAGATCTTGTTGCATTTGGACACTGACTGCTTCAGTGTCTGAGGAGTCACAAATGGTGCTGAACATTGTGAAATCATCGGTGAACATCCTCCAAAATAACCCCGTGATGGAGATCAGATCACTGATGAAGCAGCTGAAATCATTGAGCCTTGGATACTCCTCATAGGAACTCCTGCAGAGATGTCCAGGAGCTGAGATGACTGACCTCCAACAACCACAATCATCTTCCTATGTGTCCGGCATGTCTCTAACCATCAGAGAGTTTGCTCCCGATACCCAATAATTTCAGTTTTGTCAGGGATCTTTGATGCCACACTTGGTTGATTGCAGCCTTGAGGTCGAGGGCTGTCACTTTTACTTCACCTCTGAAATTCATTTCTTTTGTCCATGTTTGAACCAAGACTGTAATGAGGTCAGGAGCTGAGTGGCCCTGGTGGAACCTAAACTGGGTGCCACTCAGCAGGTTATTGCTGAGCAGGTGTTGCTTGATAGCCCTGTTGATGTCACTTTCCATCACTTTAATGATGTTCGATGGTAGACTGTGGGGAAGTATCTGGCCAGGTTGAATTTGTCCTGCTTTTTTATACTTGGGTAAATTTCTACTTTGTCTGGTAGATGTCAGTTTTGTAACTGTACTGGAAGAGTTCAGCTAGGGGAGTGGCAAGTTCTGGAGCACAGGTCTTTAATACTTTTGCCGATATGTTGTCAAGGCCGGTAGATCTTGCAGTATTTAGTGTCTCCAACCATTTCTTGATACCACATGATGTGAAGCAAACTGAGAAGACTGGTGTCTATAATGCTGGGGATGACTGGAGGAGGCTGAGATGGATCACCCACTCGGTATTTCTGGCTGAAGATTGCTGAAAATGCCTCAGCCTTATCTTTTGCTCTGATGCGCTGGGCTCTTCCATCAATGTGAATGTGGATATTTGTGGAGCCCTCCTTCTCCAGTGAGTTGTTTATTTGTCCACCAACATTCATGACTGGATGTGGCAGGACTGCAGAGCTTAGCTCTGATCCATGGATTGTGGGTTCGCTTGTTCTGTATATCACTTGCTGCTTAAGTTGTTTGGCATGTAGTCCTGTTTGGTGGCTTCAGCAGATTCGACACCTGATATTCAAGTGCATGATGCTGCTCCTGGCATGCCCTCCTGCACTCTCCATTGAACCAGGGTTGATTCCCTGGCTTGAGGGTAATGGTTGAGTGGGGATACGTGGGGTGATGAGGTTACAGATTGTGCTGCAGTACAATTGTGCTGCTGTTGATGGCCCAAAGCACCTCATGAATGCCTAATCTTGAGTTGCTAGATCTGTTCAAACTCTGTCCCATTTTGCAAGGTGATTGCGCCAACAGCATGATGAAGGGTATTCTCAATGTGAAGGTGGGGCTTCGTCTCCACAAGGACTGTGTAGTGGTTACTCTTACTGATACTGTCATGGACAGATGCATCTGTGGCTGGCAGATTGGTAAGGATGAGGTCTAGTATGTTTTTCCCTCTAGTAGATTCCCTCACAACTTACAGCAGACCCAGTCTAGTGGCGATATCAGTAATACTGCTGCTGAGCCCTCTTGGTGGTGAACATTTAAATCCTCCACCCAGCATTCTTTTGTACCCTTGCCATCCTCAGTGCTTCCTCCAAGTGTTGTTCGATGTGAAGGAGTATTGATTCATCAGCGGAAGGAGGATAGTATGTGGTAATCAGCAGATGGTTTCCTTGCCCATGTTTAACCTGAAGTCAGAAGACCTCATGGGGTCCTGAGTCAATGTTGAGGACTCCTAGGGCAATTCCTTCCCAAATGTATACTACTGTGCCACCACCTCTGCCGGGTCTGTCCTGCCGATGAGAAAGAACATATCCAGGGATGGTGATGGGGCTGTGTGGGACATTGTCTGTCAGGTACAATTCCGTAAGTATGACAATGTAAGGCTTTTGCTTGACTAGTCTGTGAGACAGCTCTCCCAGTTTTGGCACCAACACTTAGATGTTACTGAGGACTTTGCAGGGTCAACAGGGCTGCTTCTGCCACTGACTTTTCCATTTCCTAGGTTGATGCTAGGTGATCACTGAATCATTGAATCATAGAATCCAAACCCCTACAGTGTAGAAACAGACTATTGTGCCCAACAAGTCAACACTGACCAACCGAAGAGTAACCCACCCAGACCCATTCCCTTACCCAATTACTTTACATTTACCCCTGACTTATGATCCGTCTGGTTTCATTATTTGAGACTTTGTGGTGATTGGTACATCTGAATGGCTTGCTAGGTCATTTCAGAGAGCAGTTGAGAGTTAGCCATATTGCTGTGGGTCTGGATTCACATGTCAGCCAAACCAGGTAACAATGGTCATGTTGCAGTTGTATAAGACTCTGGTGAGGCCTCATCTGGAGTATTGTGTGCAGTTTTGGTCGCCATACTATAGGAAGGATGTGGAAGCTTTAGAACGAGTGCAGAGGAGGTTTACCAGGATGTTGCCTGGAATGGTAGGAAAATCTTATGAGGAAAGGCTGAGGCACTTGGGGCTGTTCTCATTGGAGAAGAGAAGGTTTAGGGGAGATCTGATAGAAGTGTATAAGATGATTAGGGGTTTAGATAGGGTAGATACTAAGAATCTTTTACCGCTAATGGAGTCAGGTGTTACTAGGGGACATAGCTTTAAATTAAGGGGTGGTAGGTATAGGACAGATGTTAGGGGTAGATTCTTCACACAGCGGGTTGTGAGTTCATGGAATGCCCTGCCCGGATCAGTGGTGAACTCTCCTTCTTTATGGTCATTTAAGCGGGCATTGGATAGGCATTTGGAAGTTATTGGGCTAGTATAGGTTAGGTAGGATTCGGTCGGCGCAACATTGAGGGCCGAAGGGCCTGTACTGCGCTGTATCCTTCTATGTTCTATGTTCTATATTTCCCTCCCTGAAAGGCATGAGTAAGTCAGATGGGTTTTTTCCCTGACAATCGAAATGATTATCATTAGATCTGAAATTCTAGCTTTTGTTTAATTCAAATTCTACCATCTGCCATGGCATTGTGGGTGGCACGGTGGCACAGTGGTTAGCACTGCTGCCTCACAGCGCCAGGGACCTGGGTTCAATTCCCGCCTCAGGCGACTGACTGTGTGGAGTTTGCACGTTCTCCCCGTGTCTGCGTGGGTTTCCTCCGGGTGCTCCGGTTTCCTCCCACAGTCACAAAGATGTGCGGGTCAGGTGAATTGGCCATGCTAAATTGCCCGTAGTGTTAGGTAAGGGGTATATGTATGGGTGGGTTGCGCTTCGGCGGGTCGGTGTGGACTTGTTGGGCCGAAGGGCCTGTTTCCACACTGTAAGTAATCTAATGAATCTAATCTAAAGGATTTGAACCTGAGTACCCAGAACATTATCTGGGTCTTGGATTAATAGTCCAATGATAATGCCATCAGGCCATTGCCTTCCCTTAAGATTGAGTGTCGAACAAAATAAGTTTACTTTGAACACATACTCTCAGAGAGAATTTGTCTTCAGCGTAACAGTGCCTTAGTTTTTCTTTGGAACCTCTCTCATCACCATTTGGAATTGAAACCCCATTGAAAGATTTTATCAACACATGTTGAAGGTTTGAAGATTCTACACTATCGTCTTCAGGAAAAGAGAATTCAAAAAGGCACAACCAATCCTGGAAGAAACCTGCAATAAATGGTTGTGTTGGAAGAGTCCTCAGTTGGAGACCAGGTTCTGGGGCAAACTGTGAATAAGTTCTCTTTTCTAAATTTAAATGCTACTTTGATAAAATACCTTTAGCACAAACCACTGCAGTTGTTGTTTTTTGTCTGAGTGTGCGGGTGCATGTGAGTAGTTGGATACACATGCACATTTTAACCTTCTGTAAATGATTTTCACATTTTTGCTTGAGTTGGAAGTTTCTAAAATAAACCAAATCTTTATTTGTTAATTAAAGAATTTGGATAATCTGTTTCTGAACTATATACAGTTTAAAAGATACACGTAATTGGCATGCCCTCCTAAAATTCAAACATTGTTGTGCCAGGGGAGGAATAGTACAAGTTCACCATATCTGACCAGGTTAGTACAATATCTTCAGGATTCCTCATATGATTTGGGTTTCATTAGGACAGATAGAATGCCCAACTGTAGGTTGAATATCAGACTTGCTCTGCTGACACTGAATGTTAATACTCAATCTCTAACTACTCAAGTTTAGTCAGCATAGCTTTGCAATAAAACTATAACCAGCTGCTCTCTCATCACTAGCCACTTTCAGAAATGCAGCAGGAACATTATCCTCGCCTCTTTCTTATCTGGACAATTCAATAGAAAATGTCTTCCCTCCTCATTAACTGATTCACAAGATATTTCCAGCTGCACAGTGATTTTCTGTGAATGTCAAATCCCATCCAATTCAAACATTGTGCAATTAATGGCTAAAAAACAAAGTGTAAATTAGAGTGGTTAAATTCAATGGCAAATCAGTACATAATAGCAAATAAATAGAGGAAAAGCAATTGGATTTCCTTTTCTAAAACATTATATTAAAGGCACAAGACAAGTTTTCAGTGTTTGAGAGAAATCAAAGATACAGCAAAAGAGTACTAAAGAAAAAAGATGCCTCATTAACAATTATTAAATTCTGAAGCCCATGCTTGGCTTAATGACTTTTACTGTGCCAGAAGCCTGATTGTAAGTTATCATCTGTCATTGTCCCAAAAAAGGGTGTCTGACTGCTAACACAGGCTTAATTATATATGCCCAGATTTCATGGCTCCAGAACATGCTGTGCATAACTCTTCCAATCAATAGCTTTAGTTTGTATCTACCAGAGTAGAGCACCTTCACATTGATCAATGAAATTCAATGGTTAGTCAGGGAGCAAAATATAATTTTTGCAAAACTAATGGTGAAGAGGTACATTTTGTACAATGACTTTTGGATTTATGTGTTTAATCTCTATCTGTCATTGCCTGAAGTTGATGTAGCATTTGAACACTAATGGTGACAAGTGCTCTTTAGCTTTTGTGTTATTCTGGTAGAAAATTATGGACCATTACACTTTTGGCTTTTTAAAAAGATGAATTATTTTATGCAAACAAAAATCCTGCTAATTTGTTCTCCTTTAATCAGTGCATTATCAAATCAAACAAGAAAATTCTACATGAACAGCTTTAAATCACAAGGTCAGCAGTTTATAGTCAGCTACTTTCAAAATCATAGAAACATAGAATCCCCGACAGTGTGGAAATGCTGTTGCATTTTATTTAGCATCAATGCTGTTTGTGTCTTGTTGTAAATGAACATGTTATTATCATTGAAATAGCATTTTTACAGCATAAATAATGAAGTGAAATACAGGTTCAAATGGGTGGCAACATTACGAGTGAAAAAGTGATGGGGATAATCAATAAGTTCTCAGTTACATATTACATCTTCAAGTCAAGTCAATTTCATTCCCTGCCTGGCTACAAATTCATTTTATGACTTTCAATAAAGAATCCCGGGGCCTGATCTTATTTTATTCATGGGAAGATGTAATGTGTCATTTAAAATTCATAGAAAGGCAATTTTTATAACCCAATTTGCTAACAAAGTTCTTGAGGCATCCAATTACATTCTCCATGATGGTGCTTTACTGAGAAACTCGCAATAAATTCCAGAAGTGTATCCATTTTATAATGCGAATAAGGTTAATCAGAGTCATATTGATCTTACAATAATATTTCTCTATCTACCCCCCACAATTTTCATTTCATCATAGATATCAGCAGTATTGCAAATGGCAGAGAGAAAACAAATTCAATTTATTTGATCAGCAGGACAGCAGCTCTCCACTTTGCATCAGTATGACCCAGAATTGATCTCCAGACTAACATAGAGCTGTAAAGCAAAGGCATCTTTGTTGCATACATTGTAAGTTAGTAAATAAAATGACAACAATTAAACTTACCAATTTTATAATTAGCTGTCATAACCTACCACAATGTAGTGGACAGGTTACACATTCAAATACTGAAGCTGACCTAGAAACTGTACGCTTGTCAACATAGGAATAAGAGTGATCCATTCAGCCTCTCAAGGTTGTTTTGTAATACAGTAAGAGTGTGGCTGATTTGTACCTCCACTCCACCTGGCTTTCATACCGCTAACATGCATACCAAGCTAAATGTTCTTATGTTTTGGCTTTTTCAATTGACTGACTCTCACAGTCTTAAAGAGTTCTTATCAAATGTGTGTAATCATGATCGTGGCATCTCAGAGAGACTCCCCTTTCCAGATAAAAAAATACGAAATTATGCTGTCATCCCAGGAATGTGTGTCATTGATGTTTCTGAATTTCGTCTTGTTATTCCTTGAAACTCAAATGGCTTTTTTAACTTATCTCCAAACCTGGCAGTCATCAAGACTAAGCTAAATGGGCTATTAAGGGAAGGGTTGTAGTTATTTTAAGTCAAGGAGTCTTGGTTGAGCAGTTCATCAAAATATTCACTTTGGCGAAGACTGACTATCGCTCTGTCCTTGATGCCATGCTTGGCACTCACGGAATAGATCCTTGACTGCTTGAGCCATGGACATTGACAGAGCTGAAGAAGTTGCATATGTCATTGGCATCTTCTGCTGTTGGTCTGCACTACATTCATCACCATTTGTTCCTTTTTATCCATCCGTGGGACAAGGGCATCGTTGGCTGGGTCAGCATTTATTACTCATCTTTAAATGCCCTGAGGGTAGTTAGGAGTCAACCACATCGCTGTGAATCTGGAGTCACATGTACTCAAAACCAAGTAAGGCTGGCAGATTTCCTTCTCTAAAGGGCATAAGTGAACCAGGTTGCATTTTCCAACAATTGACAATGGATATCGTTGGACTCCTCATTCCAGACATTTATTGAATTCAACTTCCACCATCTGCAAAGACAGGATTTGAACCCAGGTCCCCAGGCTTTCTGGATTAAGAGCCCAGTGATAATGCCAGGAGGCCATCACCTCCCCTTAATACCACCGATACAATGCTATCCCATTGCTTCAGATTCAAGACTTTATCTTTTCTTGTGGTGTGATGAAGTTTGCTGTTTGTGACAGTTTTGCATTTTTACATGATGATGCATGATGTTTTCTGTTAGGGAGACCAAGGATATCTACACAGATCCTCACTTATTATAATGAACATTACAGTTGTCAGTATGGGCACACTATTGCTGCTGGTGACTGCAGGTTCAGAATTTGACAATATCAAGTTGAAGAAGAGACAAGTCCATTTGATGTCCATACAGAGGAGTTTCTTTGATGACATTCACAAGGAAGATCATTTCAGTACCCTCCTTAATCATATCATCTCTGCAGTTGAACTGCTCCTTTTGAACTACACTTTTTGCCAAATGAACA
Organism: Hemiscyllium ocellatum; assembly: GCF_020745735.1. Classification (NCBI taxonomy): domain Eukaryota; kingdom Metazoa; phylum Chordata; class Chondrichthyes; order Orectolobiformes; family Hemiscylliidae; genus Hemiscyllium; species Hemiscyllium ocellatum. The sequence goes on along the minus strand of NC_083421.1, from coordinate 30,478,254 downwards.
AGCACCAGATATGTCTCTCACTGTGAAGTAAATTTAACAAAATACAAGAAATAATACAAACCAGTGCATATAAACTTTCTTGACCTCAGAATAGCCTTTGATTGTGTCAACCCAGAAATCTGATTCATATCCTCTTCAAATTTAACAGCCTCAAAAAGTTTGTCACCATTCTTTGCCTACTCCAGCAGGACATGCAAGCCATTCTCCTCATCAACAGATCTCTGTATAATTCTGGTCAAACAAGAATGTGACTCCATACCGACCTTCTTCTCTGTCTTCCTAGTTGATGACAGATGTGGAGATACTTTACAAAGCAGACAGGAAACTGTTCAACCCACTGTTCAAACTAAAATCATAATCACTTCAACCTCAGTCATTGTATGCAGCTGACTTTTGTGTGTGCACTCATTCAAAAAATTCTGCTCTATGTCATTGTGACTCCTTCCCAAAGCATATGAGAAAATGGGCCTTTTACTCAGCAGCAAAATTTTTTTTTAGATTGCTTACAGTGTGGAAACAGGCCCTTCGGCCCAACAAGTCCACACCGACCTGCCACCCTTTCCCCTACAACATGGCATTTTAGCGTGGCAAATTCACCTAATCTGCACATTTTTGGACTGCGGGAGGAAACCGGAGCAAACCCGCACAGAGAATGCGCAAACTCCACACAGTCAGTCACCTGAGGGGGAATTGAACCCAGGTCCCTGGCACTATGAGGCAGCAGTGCTAACCACTGTGCCACCGTGCCACCCATTCTACAGTTGTCTTTCATAAGTCTCCCATAGGACAATCTCTCCATCTATTGATTAAAGTCGATTATGACTTCAAGAAACAAAGGATATTGATCTTCAAATTTCCTAACCATTTTCCATAGCGTGGGAACCTTCTCTAGATAAAGGTAAATGTGGACAATGAACTTTAGAATCAACTTCAATGTGCCATCTCAAATTTAAACCAAATGGGCAAAAGAGATGTGAGGATCAGGATCTCAAACCAGAGACTATGTCAAGGTTTATCTAACAACAGTGATGCCCATGTTCTGATAAGCTTCATGGAATTTGAAGCTTTTAGATTTTGGTTTAAGATTTAGTTGATGGAGCAATTTTGAGAGGCTTTTTACAAACATACATTTTGCAACATCCTACATGAGAAGGAGGCCATTAATTTTTGAATTACTATACTTGAAAGATGTCACTTTTAATCTGAGCCAAACATAACTAACAATCCCAGGATACTGAAAAGCTAAAACGTTAGTAATAGTTAGTGACAGTATTAAAAATGTATCAATTCTATTTAACTTAAGAGTAAGTGATGCATAATCGGCAGTGAATAAATGCTGTATTAATTTTTTTTAAGTAATATATCTTAATAACTATAAGTAACTCAAAACATAGTTTACTAACATTGTGACAAGTAGCCTGTGAGAATGAAGTAGACAAGTCACCTCCAGTTAATTCTTATCAACCAGGACTGTCTTTGTACAGAGAATGCAAATATAATAATGAATATTCACTTTAAGATAAGGTAAACATTATGGAACATTCCATGGTCGTACTGTGGGATATCACGAACAAGATCCAATTAAATTAAGCATGACCACTTTACTCAGAAATTGGATTTTAACAATGACTCCAGCAGCTAATCTCAAAGAGACTACAAAATTCGAGCTTCAAATGCTATGTTTAAGTATTCCAAATATCCCGAGGCAGCTGGAGAGTACACTTGCCCGACACTTGCCCCGGGCTGAGTTTAGATTCATCTAAAAGTGAGAAGTTACCCAAAGGCTTCTGTCTGGACTTTAGCAGCTTTCAGAAAGACTTAATTCAAGACTTCTTTTGGTGTGAAAAACCTAAGGTTTCTTGCCTCAAGGAAGGAAGAAGTATCCTCTTCAAGAATTGGGTATTGAATCTACTTTGAAGTTTGTATATTATTGCTAAGTATAACTTTGTAACTTTGGTTCTTAGTTAAGTCGTTTTTCAAAGGTAGATGAGTGTCTTATTTAAATGCACTTCTTGAAATCTGACTTTTTCTTTAACAAGGTCTTTTCTTCTCGCCTTATGGCATATTTCTGTCAAATCTGGAATAGTTAAGCTGCATAGCATGAAGAGCTCAGTTTGAAACTTTTAATTAAGTGAGCACAACCAAATTCAACTAATGTAAATTTCAAATCTACAAATTGGATACCCTACAGTAGACATCCCACCAGTGACCCTTTGCAAGATCATTCAAATCCAGTGACAGGAGCAATGGTCCAACAGCAGCATCCTTGCCCAAGCCAACATTCCTGATATTAAGATGCTCAGCTTTCAAAACTGGTTCCCTGATGGGGCATGTTGTTCATGGTCTGACACCAGACGCTTGAAGCATTTGCTTTACTTGAAACTCTAACATACCAAGACATTCCCAGGAAGGTAATGAAAATGTATAGGTGTACCTTCAAATTACCCTCTAAAGAGGTCAGATGTTCACATCAGCTACGAAAGCCCCTGATCTATGACCAACAGAAACAGACAAGGTCCATTTTAGAAGCTACCAAGCAAATAGAGGCACCTCATTGCTAACATACAAAGGTGCATTCATAGAATCATAGAATTCCCTACAGTGTGGAAAGAGGTCATTCAGCCCATTGAGTCTGCACCGACCCTTTGACAAACTTCCCATCCAGAGTCCCAACCTATCCCTGTAACACTGCATTTTCCATGGCTAACCCACTTAGCCTGCACATCCTTGACACTATTGACAATTTCCCATGGCCAATCCAACTAACCTGCACATCTTTGGACTACGGGAGAAAACTGAAGCATCAGAGGAAACCCAGGCAGACACAGGGAGCATGTGCCAACTTCACACCGTCACCTGAGGCTAGAATCGAACACAGATCCCTGGTGCTGTGAGGCAGTGGTGTTAACCACTGATCCAGCATGCCACCCACTCAAAATAGCCAATGGAGTGTGCAAACCTTCAAAGAAACATTTACACTGGACTGTCCAAGCATCGTGTTCTCGACCTGTGACAGAATCTGCAGATCTCCATTGAAGTAATCAGCCAGCTGAAGAATTGATCGAAAATCATTCCTGATGTTAGCCCTGACTGAGCTGGCTCTAATTTTAGGTAAAATGCTTCCTTATTCTGGACTCCCCACTGATTAGATTAGATTACTTACAGTGTGGAAACAGGCCCTTCGGCCCAACAAGTCCACACCGACCCGCCGAAGCGCAACCCACCCATACCCCTATTACCTAACACTACGGACAATTTAGCATGGCCACTGGAGGAAATAGTTTCCTCTCTATCTATCTAAGCATGTCCTTTAATCATCAAAGTAAGGAGAATCCAAGATTCCATCCTTACGAACAGAGTGAATCCATTTCTCATCCACTGTAGTTTAGTTACAGATTCTGGAATCAGCCTCAGCACGTCTGCGCAGGAACAACAGCGAAGGTTGTGTTGCTGATCATTAACTGGAGATTTCATCTGGAAAGTTCTGATGAGAGATTAAGCCTGGATTGAATTCCAAGGTGATGCCTATTGCGCTAAGATGGTCATTATCTAACCTCCCATATGTATAGCCACCATGTTACCGGAAGCTGCCAACTCTCATTTAAAACAGAACACTTAGAAGGGAATAAAGGCTAAAACATATGGGGAAATAAACGGTGTGCTTTGAGATGAGTCAGGGCTGTCAGTCTAAGTCAAGCAGGTGACTGGATCTCCATATTAGTGGGATGAACGTTAGGGGTGGATATCTGGGATAGCCCGGGAGGATACAGGAATGATGAAGGGAGAAAATAGTGAAGCCAATAGCCAATGGGATGTTGCGGGTGGGGCAGTGATAGACAATTACACATTTGTTCCCTCAAGGTTGGGGTAGGGACTGTGCAGCATTGTGCTGGACATTATTGAACTCTAGTGATGCGACTTAGCAATTTCTGGTTTCATTTCAGAAATTAATTGACTCCAGGTTCCACTAGCTGCCAATTTGAGTGTACTGACCATTCAGTGAATGTAAAATTGTTGGTCCTTCACAGGTAAACTGTTTGCTTTTGTTCCAAAAGGAAATGCAGCTTTTGTTTGTTTAATTTGTTGTTTTACATTAAAAGCAAGAATCTTTTGATGTGACTGAAAGCTTCCTTGTATGTGATGGTCCAGATTAAATAAGAACATAGTGCTGGCCAACTGTGGGCATTAGAGGAGCAATGGCATTGACTTAGGAGGAGGTAAGGTAGAATGTGGTCAAGGACAGGCAAGTTCTGTGAGTTGGTGCCGAAACAGAGATCGATCTTGGAACTTGCAGCTCTATGTGAATGGAATGGTCAGGTGTGCCATCTCTGTGTCACAAGAAACATTGATTTGTGCTGCTGTGCCACCACATTGATGATGAAGAGCAACTCCAGGTTGCCAACACTTGACTGGTTACATGGTTGAGATTTCAATATAGTGCCAGTGTCAGGGATGCCAGTACATCCTGGGACATCCCAGCAGTGGCAACTGGGAAGGTTGGTTTAGCATCGAATGAATAATCAACACAGGGGTGTGGTACCTAATAAATGAGGTGCACTGGAGATGAAAACGTTAAGAAAACCCTTTCATCCTCATGGACAGAATCCCTCCATGGAACTTAAAGAAAATCACTCTTTGTTAAAATATGGTAAGAATCAGCCTACTGTTTGTTGCTCAGGACAAAACTATACACTTCCAGTCCTTGTGATGTTTGATTGTATTTCTGACAACATTTCCCTCAGCGTTTCTATGCCAACTGTCACTTGCCACATTGTAAATATAGTATTTTTCCTCATGTAGGCATTGTATTATCTTTTCCTTAAATGCCACTCACCATATTTTCTGGAACAAGTGTCCGCCGAATTTTTTTAAAAAATATTGACATTCATTCTCTTGTGATAAATTTTTGTTGGAAATTTATTGCTGTGTTGTTGAACATGACACTGTAATTCATCGACCTCAGTAACAGAAATCTCAAAACTATTCTTCTCCATAGCTCTCACAAAAAAAAATCTATTCTCCACAAGTTACATGATTCCTAGTAGCAGTTGAACAGATTTAGACATGGGAGATCAAAAATGATTGCAACTGACGTTTTTGTGCTTAGAATTTTAGTCATAGCAAAAACAAGGAATAAATATAACTACTGAAACATGATGCCAAGAGTGTGAGGCTGGAAAAGCACAGCAGGTCAGACATTTCTGAGGAGCAAATGAATCGATGTTTTGAGCATAAGCCCTTCATCAAAAAAGGGCTTATGCCCAAAACATGTATTCTCCTGCTCCTCGGATGCTGGCTGACCTGCTGTGCTTTTCCAGCACCACACTCTCGACTCTGATCTCCAACATCTGCAGTCTTCACTTTCTCGGTGTCTAGATAATGAAAACCTTTATATACAAAATAAACTATGTAGTAAAATTCACAAAAGTATATAAACAATCAGAGGCTATTTAGAACAAATTTGAAACTACATTTATCAAATTGAAGTTTATCAGATGATTCAAGGACTGATAGAGCTAGGCTTCAATGTAACTCCTGTTTACAATGTGCCACTACATGCATCATTCAAATTACTTTCTTGCAAAGCTCAAAGCTCAAATTGAAAAAAAAAGTTCCTGTTTATCTTAAAGTGCAGCCTCAATCCCATTCTTTGTGTGTGAGTGTTGAGTGTTCAGCATGTGCACCTATGATAACTCAACATCCACACAAATTGCAGTGGGGGACTTGATTTCCATTTTGCGAGATCTGTAGCCAATCTTAGTATCACATCTGAGGCCTCGAATTTTTTTCAAAAGCAAGGCATGACATTGGTATTCTTCCATGTGATGGAACTCCATTGTCAGTGCAATCTCTGCGAAGCTGAAGCTGTCAATCATGAGCTAATTGGAACAATGTAAAATGGGTTGACTTCCCCTGTGGAGGGCTCTCTACACAGGAGTCCTCCCCTTTTCTTTCGGGGATCTGGGGTGGAAGGTGCTGCACACAGCGGTCCCCTGCAACCGCAGATTGTGGTGGTTCACGGACTCCCAGCCCAACTGATTGTTCTGTGGTGCTGTGGAGTCCGTGGACCATGTGTATATGTGTGGGCATTTGCACTCCCTTTTTGATTTTCTTAAAAATCTCCTTCTCTGCTTTTGGTTGCACTTCAGTCCCACGCTCCTGATCTTCAGGCACCCGGTACAGAGGAGGGAGGGCAGGTCTGAAGACCACCTCATGGGTCTGCTCCTGGGCCTGGCCAAACTGGCCATAAACAGGTCCAGGCAACGGGCCGTGGAGGGGGTCGTTAGGGCCGACTGCCTGCCCCTCTTCTGCAGTTAAGTTAGAGCCCAGTTGTCTCTGGAGAAGGAGCACGCTTTGTCTGCCAACACCCTGGAGTTGTTCAGGGAAAGGTGGGCGCTGCAGGGAGTGGAGTGCATTATTTCCCCCTCCAACTCTATTTTGATTTAGTCCCTGCCCTCCCCTTCACTGTTTGATCACGCAGCATTGCCCTTTGATGTGAAGGGCACTGCTTGTCACTGGCCACTCGGGTGTTTCCTTTCTTCCTGGTGGTGGAAATTTGAATAAAGATTTGTGCACCTTGTGTTGTTCACTGTGTCTCACACCTTCACACACACAACATGGGCGCTGGGGAAAAAATAAGCACTACCGCAGTTAGGCGTAGTGTGGGAGTAAAAAATAAATAAATAAAATGGGTTGACTCCATTACCTGTTAGCTGTAAGACACCCTGTTTCGAGGAGGCATATTTTAGGCCATTTGGCCTGTTGATCAATTTAAATTCAATTTAAAGAACTATTGTCACTCTTCTTTTCAACATTCATAGTTCTGAAGAAAACAAAAATGTGCTCCTTATCTTCAAGGTCTTGGGCATGAAAATCCTTTGCCCCTTTCACATCATCTGGATTATCAAAGCATCTGTAAGATAAGTTTTGTTGAGTTAATGGACAATGGCCTAATGCCATTGAGGTGTTCAGTATAGAACTTGAGAGGTCACATTGTGCCTGTACAGGATGTTGGTTAGGCCACTTTTGGAACACGACATTCAATTGTGGTCTTGCTGCTGTTGGAAAAATGGTGAACTGATTCAATTTATTGTCACATGTACCTAAGTACAGTGAAAATGTTTGTTTACAAGTAGTACAGGAAGATCATAATAAGCAAAAACATACAGATCATAGGGTGACAAGAAACTTAGACAAAGGCATACAGGCTACATCGCAAAGAGTTTGCATTAGACAAGATAAGCATTAGCAAGATCAGCATTATTTGAAGTTAGAGAGTTCATTTGACAGTTTAATAATGGCCAGGAAGAAGCTGTTCTTGAACCTGCTGGTGCATGTGTTCAAACTTCTGAATCTTCTGCCTAATGGAAGAAGTTAAAGGAGAGTACAACTGAGGTGATAACGGGCCATTGATGATGTTAGCAGCCTTTCCTTGGCAACGAGTTATGCAAATGCAGTCCATGGATGGCAGGTTGGCTTCCGTGGTGATCTTGGCTGTACACACCATCCTCTGTAGTTTCTTATGGTCCATGGCAAAGCAGTTGCCATACCAGACCATTATGTACCCAGACAGAATGCTGTCAATGGTCTATCTGTAAAAGTTAGTGAGGGTCTGTGTTGACATGCCAAATTTCCAGAGCAGCCTGAGGAAGAAGAGGTGTTGTGCCTTCTTGACTGCTGCATCTATGTGGAATATCCAGGACAAGTTGTCAGTTATCATTGCTCCGAGGAACTTGATGGCCTCCACTCTATCAACCTTAACTAGCTTGGTGTAGATGCAGGCGCGTTCTCCCCTTTTCTTTCTTTTGTTTTGCTAACATTGAGAGAAAGAGGTTGTTCTCATTGTACCATGTCACCAAGCTGTCCAACTCCTTTCGCATTCTGCATTGTTGTTGTTTGATGTCTGTCCTACTACATGGTGTTGGCAGCAAATGTGGAGATGGCATTTGTCCAGAATTTGGCCTCACAGTTGTGGGGGTATAGATGGTACAGTATGGAGCTTAGAACACAACCTTGGGAGGCTCTAGAGTTTGGTGTTATGGTGGAGGAGGTGCTGTTGTCTATCTTCACTGAATGCCATCTGTAGGTCAGGATGCTGAGGATCCAGTTATAGAGGGTGGAGATGATACCAAGGTGTCAAAGTTTTGAGATCAATGTGGAGGTATTATGGAATTGAAGGCAGAGCTGTAGTTGATAAGCAGGAGTCTGATGTAGGTGTCCTTTTTGTCTAGATAGGGGTGGGTGTAAAGATAGGAAAATGGTGTCTGATGTGGACCTGTTACATCGGTATGCAAATTGCAGGGGTTCGAGGCAGGCTGGGAGACTGGAGCTGATGTGGGCTATGACCAACCTTTCGAAGCACTTCATGGTTACTGTCATTGGAGTCTCTGGACAATAGTAATTAAGGCACGTTGTGTGTGTTTTGCTCGGTATGGGGATGATGCTGGTCTTCTTGAAGCAGTATGGACCATGGCTAACAGCATGGACAGGTTGAAGATGTCAGCGACCTCCACTCGCTGGTCCACACAGGATTTGAGTGCATGGCCAGGGATTGCATCCGGTCCCATCCTTTTCCTTGGGTTGACTCCCAGGAAGACCAATCTGACATTTGCAGCAGTGACGGAGGGAATGGGTGTGCCCCGGGCTGTCAGAGCAAGTGGCACAACGCCACTGGCATACTGCATGAACACATTGAGGACATCGGGGAGGGTGTGTCATTGTCCACTATCTTGCTCTGCTTCATTTTGTATCCCGTTTTGTTGTTTAGTCCTAGCCACAGGCAGAAGGAGTCTATCTGGTTGGTTTGGGTCTTCACTTTTATCTTCGGTGGCTTTGTGGAGAACATGCCTAGATTTTCTGTAAAGGTTTGGGACTTTTGATATGAATGCTGCACACCTGGTTTTCAGTCGTCAGTGGACTCCTCAATTTCTCCAAGGTTTCCAGTTGGAGAACATTCAGATTCACTTCTTTGGGAAACAATCCTCCACACACTTGCCAATGAAGTCTATGATGGCAGTGGTGGTGGTCTCATCTAGGTTTCTTGCTGAGTTACTGCTTATGATCCAGCCCACTGATTCCAAGCAGTCCTGGAGACACTCTTCCACTGCCTCAGACCAGCACTGTAGACTTTCTGTGAAGGATCCTCCCATTTAAGCTTTGTCAGTTGGGGGAATGAACACAGTGCTGTGATTGAATTTTCTGAAATGTGTGTGGGAGGGTGGAGTAGTAGGTGTCTTTGATGGTAGTGTAGCAATGGTCCAGGATAATTGATCCTCTTGTGGGACAGGAGACAGGTTGGTGGTACTTTGGCAGCACCCTCTTGAGGTTGGCCTGGTTGAAGTCACTGATCACAATGAATAGGGCCTCGGGGAATTTTACCCCCAGAGCGTTTGTGGCGGTGTAAAATTCATCCAGGGCATTCTTCACCTCCACCTGGGCTGGTCTGTAGACTGCAGTCAGGATGGTGGAAGTGAACTCACACGGCAGATAGTAGGGGCAGCATTTCACTGTGAGGTATTCTAGTTCTGGGGAGCAATGACTCACCAGGGTCACCAAGTCTGCCCTTTGCCTTACCCGAGGACGCAATGCGCTCCATGTAAAGTGTGGCGAATATCAGCTTGTCGGGCGCAGTCAGGAAAGGCAGGGGTGAGCCAAGTCTCCCTCAAAGAGAGCACACAGCAGTCTCTCAGTTACCTCTGGAAGGTAATTCTAGAGCTGAGTTCATCCATTTTGTTTTCAATAGCCTGAATATTTGCTTAGAGTCTGCTAGGGTGGGAGTCTTGAAACCGCCCTGTTTTAACACGCTGTTAAACGTGAAAAGGTTCAGAAAAGATTTACAAGGATGTTGCCAGGGTCAGAGGGTTAGAGCGATAGGGAGGGGCTGAACACGCTGGGGTTATTTTCACTGGAGCATTGGAGACTGAGCAGTGACCTTGTAGAGGTTTAGAAAATCATGAGGGGCGTGGCTAGGATAAATAGACAAGGTGTTTTTCCCGTGGTAGGGGAGACCAAAACTAGGGTAGGTGGGAGTGGAACGATGTAAAAGGGACCAAACGAGCAACATTTTCACACAAAAGATGGTGTGTGCATGGAATGAACTGCCAGAGGAAGTGGTGGAGGCTGGTACAATTACAGTTATAAAGGCATTTGGATAGGTATATGAATCGGAAAGTTTGGAGAGATATGGGCCAAAAGCTGGTAAATAGTACAAGATTAATTTAGGATATCTAAATTTAGACCGAAGGGTCTGTTTTCATGTTGTAAACCTCTATGAGTCTGTAACCTCAGTACCAAGATTGGATGTACAATGATTTGACAATGTAATATGTGATCGGAGAGTTTGCTACTTGTTAGGGTAGGGAAAGAAGGTTTTGAATAATCAATGTGACTGATCCCTTTTCATTTCAGTTTAGCAGAAAGGACAGGGAAAACTCTGTCCCAATAAAGGCCCATTTTTTGGGGGGAGGGGTGGGGGTTGGGAGAGGTGGGCAGATCTGGGAATGGGGTGGAGTTCTATCTTATATCTCGTGGAGTGGCACCAGCCTCTCACTCTGACAGCTCCAGTAACACACCTGTCCTTAACCATCACACTTCTACCTTTCCATATCCCATCAGATGTCAACATTGTCCTTGCTAGCTGTTACCAACCTTAGTCTTTTTGGCCAGCCTACACACTGTCACTTATCTATTTTGCAAAATGTTAAGAACAGAAAATAAATTATATCCTAAATATACACCTCAGTTGGTTTTCATCAGAACAATTGAAATCATGACAAGAAACAATACAGAACAAGGTTAGAAGCCGCAAGCGAAAATTCAAATAGTCAGCTAAAAAGTCATTTTAAAACAAGATTCTTTCAAAATCATGTGTCAATTAATGTACATAATTAATAGTAGTTTTGAGTGGAGTTTGCACTGAACATGGGCAAATTGACAATTTTAATTATTGTAAAAATTAAAGCATGATAAGTCATTACATTACAGTATAATCCAAGATTGACTCTTAAAATATGTAATTAAGCAATCATCAAAACATTATAAATTGGCATGTCTTGAATATCTCAATGATACCAAAAGAAGTAAAAATAGGTGACAATTCTAGAGACAAGGTTAGCATTAGTCTGCAGGACCATTGAAAATGGTAAAGACTTCATATTAAACTGTAGTGAGGTTAATTCAAAATTTCCCTGAAGGAACTCAGTCAAACATTTTTCATTTCCCATTCTTTCAGCTAAAAGCACTGAAGGAAAACATGTGATGGTTGACCTGAAAATGTTGAAGTTTTGTGATTCAATGGCATTTAATAAAAATGGTGTTGATTGATAACCAGTTAGGAAGTCAATGTATAGCTCTTCAATGCACTTAGCTCAACTGACAGCTGAAAGTCTTCATTTCTGTATTAAATAGATCAAGTGATGATTAAAAGATGTCAAGCATTCCTGGTAGAGATTGTCCTATTTTCTGAATTAACCTTTGAACTGCTGTCAGTGACCCTTAGCTGTTTTGAGTGAACACAAATATCCCCAACCTCAATGATGGAAGAGTCCAGCTTATCAGAACAAAAGATAAGGCTGGAGCTCTTGTAGCAATCTTCAGCCAGAAGTGCCGAGTGGATGATCCATCTCAGCCTCCTTCATTGGTCCCCAGCATTACAGATACCAGTCTTCAGCCAAATTGATTCATCCTACGTAGTATCAAGAAATGGTTTTGAGACACTGGTTACTGCAAAGACTGTGGGTCCTGACAACCTTCTGGCTAATACTTCTGAAGACTTGTACTCCAGAATTTGATGCTCCCCTTGCCAAGCTGTTCCAGTATAGTTACAACATTGGCATCTACTCATTAATGTGGAAAATTCCCCAAGTACATCCTGTGCAATTGGCAGGCCAACACTGCCAATTACACCCTGTCAGTCGACTCTTGATCATTAGTAAAGTGATGGAAGATGTCCTCAATAGTGCTACCAAGCAGCACTTGCTCAGCAATAACCGGCTCAGTGATGCCCGGTTTGGATTCTGCCATGGCTGCTCAGCTCCTGACATTATTACAGCCTTGGTTCAAGCATGGACTTCAGAGGTGAGGTGAGATTGACAACCCTTGACATCAAGGCTGCAATTGACCGAGTATGGCATTAAGGATCCCTGACAAACTGAAATCAATGGGTTTTGGGGAGCAAACACTTCAGTCAATGATATCATGCCGGCACATAGGAAAATGGTCATAGTTGTTGTAGGGCAGTCATCTGAGGTCCAGAATATTTCTGAAGGAGCTCCTTAAGGTAGTTGGCCTAAACATCTTCAGCTGTTTCATCAATGACCTTCCCTCCATCATAAGGTCAGAAGTGAGGGAGTTTGCAGATGATTGCACAATGTTCAGCACCATTTGTGACTCCTCAGATGCTGAAGCAGTCCATGGTCAATTGCAACAAGGTCTGGGAAACATCCAGGCTTGGACTGACAAGTTAGATACAAAAAAAAACTGCAAGTGCTGGAATCCAAAGTAGACAGGCACGAGGCTAGAAGAACAAAGCAAGCCAGGCAGCATCAGAAAAAAGAGAAGTCAACATTTCGGGTGGAACCCTTCTTCAGGGCTGGGGTTAGGTGTAGGGGGAATCTGCAGAGAAAGAGGGTGGTGGGGGCAGGGTGGTGTAGTGGGTGTAGGTGAAGACAGATGGAGGATACAACTTGATTGGCCAATAGGAGGAATGAATCTGGTTGGTGGTTGGGAGGAGTGGAAGGAAGGGGGAGGGGCTGGGAAGGGAGTCAGAGAGGTTATTTGAAATTGAAGAACTCATTGTTGAGTCCTCTGGGCTGTCAGCTGCACAGATTGAAGAGGAGGTGTTGTCCCTCCAATTTGCATTTTGGTTTATAGGAGACCAAAGATGATCGTAATGGAAAGGGAATGGGAAGGGAAATTAAAATGTGATTGGGAGGTTCGGATGGCCCTGTGGGCCCAGCTGAGATGCTCTGTGAAATGTTCGCTAAGTTTTCGTTTTGTCTCCCCAATGTAGAGAAGACCACTTCGGGAGCACCTGATGCAGTAAACTAGTTTGGAAGAGAGGCCAATGAACCTCTGTCTCACCTGGAAGGACTGTTTGGGTCCCTGGGTAGAGGTGAGGGAGGTGGTGTAGCAGCAGGTTTTGCATCCTTTCCGGTTGCAGGGAAGGTACCTGGGGGATCAGGGGGATTGGTGGGGAGAGTGGCACAAAACAAGGACTGGAGAAGGGAGCAGTCCTTGTGGAAGGCAGTGAGGGGTGGGGAGGGGAGGATGTTCTTGGTGGTGGGGTCTAGTTGGAGTTGGCGGAAGTACTTGAGGATGATGTGTTGGATGAGAAGACTTGGTGGGCTGGTAAGTGAGGTCAAGGGGGACCGTGTCTTTATTGTGTTTGGAGAGGGGGGGTTAGAGCAGTGGAATAGGGAATGGAGGTGGTGTGGTGGAGGGCTGTCTGGATGACAGAGGGAGGAAAGGCACATTTGGCATAGGTGGCATCTGGAATGCTTGGGAGTGGAATGCTTCCTTGTCCAAGTAGATGCAGCAGAGGTGGAGGAATTGAGGGAAGAATGGGATGGAGTTCTTGTAGGATACTGGGTGGGCAGGAGTGTAGTCCAGATAGTTATGGAAGTCTGTAGGTTTGTAATAAATGGAGACTGTTGCCGGAGAAGATAATGGAGCGGTCATGAAAGAGGAGGGAGGTGTCTGAGATGGACCAAGTGAATTTGAGGACGGGATGGAAGTTGTGCCTGAAGTTGATGAAATACTCCAGTTCAGCCTGGATGGAGGACGCTGCACTGATGCAGTCATTGATGTCACGGCGGAAGAGTTGGGGCACATTGCCTGTGTGCGTTCTGAAGAGCGACTGTTTGACATTGCCAACAAAGAGGCAAGCGTAACTGGAGCCCATCTGGGTGCTAACAAGTGACAAGTAACATTCACACCACACTGTTTGTGTGGTGAATAAGAGACAATCTAACCACCGCCTCTTGGCCTTCAATGGTGTTATCATAATTGAATCCAGCACTATCAAGATCCTGAGGGTTTTCATTGATCAGAAACTCAACTGGACTCACCACATAAACATAGTGGCTACAACAGCACGTCAAAGGCTAGGAATATTGCAGTGTGTAACTCACTACTTGACTTCCCAAAGCCTGTCCAGCATCTGCAAGGCACAAGTCAGGAGTGTAAAGGACTATTCCCCACTTGCCTGGATGGGTGCAGTTCCAACAATACTCAAGCAGCTTAACACCATCCAGGCCAAAGCAGCTCACTTGCATCTACAAGCATCCACTCCCTCCATCACCAATGCTCAGTAGCAGCAGTGTGTACTATCTACAAGATACATTGCAGTAATTCACCAAAGATCCTCAAACAGCATCAGCCAAATCCACGACCACTTCCATCTAGGAGGACAAAGGCAGCAGATATGTGGGAAAACCACCACCTGCAAGTTCCCCTGCAAGACAGTCACCATCCTGACTTGGAAATATATTGCCTTTCCTTCACTGCCTCTCGGTCATAATCGTGGAATTCCCTCCCTAATGGCATTGTGGGTCTACCTACAGCTGGTGGACTGCAGCGGTTCAAGAAGGCAGCTCATCACTGTCTTCTCAAGAGCAACTAGAGACGAGCAATAAAATGCTGGCCAGCCAGAGACACCCACATCCAACAAATGAACTTTAAAAATTGAAAATCTTGCAACCAGCCCCATCTTTGCTTCTAAACAGATTTGAATATGGCTACATAGCTATCAATGTACCATCCAGTTCCCTGAATGTTACAAGTCATTGATTCCTGACTGCTACACAGACTAAATGGATACAACTGAAAAAAAGGAATTTAGTGCAATTATAACTGACAATGTTAAATTACACTGTAAGAGGTGCAAAAATGTGTTAAATTAATTGTAAAATCTTCTCCGCTATTCACTGAGATCTCTGAATGATGGGATGTTTCTTTCCAATCCATTCCTTTGAAATGTGATTTCTTTATGTCTTTGTGCATTAAAAGATTGAGGTAAAGGTAGATTTAAAAGCAAAACCTGTAACATTTTGGGTTTTATATCCAGGCAAATAGAATGCATGATCCACAAACTAAAAACAAACTGTGTAAGGCAATGGTTAATTCATTATTAGCAACAAAAGTATGGTATTACCACTATATAATAAAAAATTATCAAGAAGATATCAAATTTAAGAAATTCTAAAAATGAAAAATTTTAGATTCTGGGACTATTATCATTGGAGCAAAGAAAATATGTAATGAAGTAATTTTGACCATTTTAATAAAGATAATTTCTGGTGTTTGACAGTCAATGGTCTGCAATTTAATTGTTCCATTTGATTAGAAGGATTATTTAAACAATGACCTCCATGAAACATTGCTGGAATGTTTGCATGATGGAATGGTTATAGCAGAAACCAGTGTGTTATTGTCATTAGAAAAGTGAATACCTATCTGAAACCAATCAAAATGCAGTGCTAAAGGAGGGAACATTGTTTTTACTTGTTGGAGTAAAGAGTTAGTATATTGTTTGATAGGTTGGTTCCAGTACTTTGAGCTTCAGTCAGAGTAATTACATTTCTTTTCTTCAGTGTTGACAAAGAAGTAATTGAATACAAATTGGTCACTTGGGACAACTGCTCACGCTCTAAGAACTTACTCCTACCCTACTTCATTGGACCCTATCAGTTAAGTTCTGTCAAGATTGCTGTCTATGGTTACTGATAGAAAATAAGATTCTTGTCATTTTTGAACCCATTGTTCACCGATGCCTTTTTGGGGTTTTGCAAATGTCCAGAAATGTGAGCCTTTTTTTTGGTCTCGCAGCCCTTCTTCAGGAATGGGCTTAAATGTTGAAAACGTAACTTTGGATCAGATACTTCCAACGTAGATTTGTTTCAGATGTTTAGCTTCTGTTGATACGTTTCAGCATCAGAGGGAAATAAAAGAGAAGGAAAAAGTTTGGAGTGAGGAGTACTGGGAGCAGGCCCATTTCAAGTTTCTATTAGTCCACAGATCAGCCCTGTCTGGTGACTTGGTAAATAAACAGATAAGTTAACAGGTAAATGGTTCCTTTCTGAAGTGAGAAAAGCAGCAAACTTCTATGAATGAGTGCAAATCAACAGAAAATACTCAGCAAATCAGTCAGTGCTCTGTGGAGAGTGAAACAGAATTAATGATCAATCAGAATACAGCCATGGCCAAAGAGTTATAAAAAAGATTGACATGCAGCAACGGTTTAATGAAATCACATTTAGAATTTAAATACCAACAGAGGAAAAGAGATTTATAATTAAATAGTTGTGGGTCCAATGGATGGAATGGGGCTACGCCAATGATGAAGCAGGACCAATAAGCGTGAAAAGTAAGTTAAGTAATAAATCTGGAGTGTTCTGGTAGCAAATGAGAGGCCACTCTTGGGAAGCAATCAACCTAACAGCATTATGTGAAAAATAAGGATTCCCATTTATATAACATCTCACACAATCATATGAGATCCAAAGTGTCCTCTCAACACTGCATTGAAGATGTTAATCAAGATATGCTAATATCTTAGAATGCATCCGAAAGCTTCTGACACCCAACTATCATAAGCAGTGGCTGGCACTTGGTGTTAATATATTCATAGAATGTACAAATCCTATCAATGTAAAAGGAATTTACACAAAGTAATATTAACACAAGAGTAGATTTCATGCTGCATTCTTCACATCAAACTAAGGCTATTAATTGCTGAGTAAAATTAATTATGGAAAAAAAAGGAGCTGGTGAACAACAATCAAGAACACTGCACAAACATTGCATTCATTCCTTAAATCCTGCAGAAAAAGTACCTCTTCCATTCACAAAAGATGACACATTTAGCTGCCAATTTTTCAGTATTACGCCCACAAATGCTTAACCCAGTGCAGCTGCACTGACTCTATCTTCATTCAATATGCCAGTGCTTAATGTGCAATAATACTCAGCATTATTTTGCCTTGACAAGATGGTTACATTTCAAAAGACACAAATTCCTTATTGTGAATGTATAGTTTGCTTCAAACAAGCATTATAACAGAGACAAGAGCACATCAACTGCATAATGCAATCCACAACAAAATAACTGCATCCCACGAGCAATTGGCTGTTACAGAGAATGGCAAACTATTACTGACAAAGCTGTCAGTTGTTTCTTTTTCCCTTCAACTGAAAATAGAAGTGCTTTTTGAAGTCCAAATATGCAAGCCTTCAGGTGATAAATGGCCCCTTTCCTACAGATCTCAATGTATTTAAGACCTCTGTGGTAGAAATTCAAATATACAGCTGTCTCTGATCTACCAATATTCAATTTGTTAAATCCAAGTTAATTATTGGCTACTCCAGGGGAACCAGCACTTAATGGTCTCCTGTTGTGTAGTGATATTGGCCCTACTTTAGAGGCAGGAGGCTTGGGTTCAAGTCCAACCTGCTCCAGCGTTGTGTCATAACATGACAGAAGACAAAAGATGCTGGAGATCACAGCGGGTCAGGCAGCATCTGACTATGGTCAGGCAGACTCTTGAAGAGTCAGCTAGACTCAAAATGTTACCCGTTCTCTCTGCGTGGATGTTGCCTACTCGCTGTGATCTCCAACATCTGTTATTTTCTGTCCAGATTCCAGCAATAATTTGCCCTTATAGTGTGTCATAACATGTTGAAGTTTATAACATGAATAGTTTGATTAAAATTATCTACAAATATATTAATCTGTTCACTGCAATGTCCAATTGTAATCAATGTTCCCTCAGAGGGGATTTGAAGCATGTGCGACATCCCACCCTGAGATACTTTGTTTTCATTACTCGGACTGGGTTAGCACTCAAAGCCGGCTTATTGATCAACATTCCAATGACGTACAATTAATGAACCTGCAATGGGATAGTTGTACATAGGAACAACTTTCACTGAAGAAAGGAAGAGTTGTATGTGGGAACTGTTTTCTATTACTTTAAATGTCCTTAGAGTCAATTACTTACTTTTGAAGATGTCAGTTGATTATTTTTGAAGATGTCATTGCGGCAGGCAAGCAGTGCAAACTACTACAAATAGTAATATTTTGAATAATTAGATAATCTAATTTAAGTATTAGTGAATAAAAAGTGTTGGCCTTCGTGCTCTTCATTAAGCAATGCCATAGGATCTTATTCAACCTGAGATGATAATTAGGGCTCCGGTTTAAAATCTCATCCAAAGGAAGACTCCTCTGATAATGCCCTGTTTCTTTAGTTGATACAAATATATAAATCATTCCCTGGCGGGTCAGCTTATATCAAGTAGTCAAGTTGTTGGGTTGTGAATTGAACGCACAACCATCTAATGCAGAAATGAGAGTACAACCACTCGGCCAAAGCCAGACTCCTGACAACCAACTGGAATAAATTGAATCAATTTAATTGATTGCTAAAAATGACTGAACCAGCTGTGGATCAGACCATTTGGAGAAAATGTTTATTCCATTACCTTTTCTGCTGAGCAAAGGTGAGACAATGGGATGGGAGTGGAATGATAAGGAAATTTTATAGAAATAATTGCATTGGCATTTGAACATTTTATTGGTACAGAAAAGTACGCCGATCCAAAAAAGAACTTGACTGATCGATGATCCTTTTTATTATTAACAGATTCCATGTTGTTAAAACACATCAATGCTTTTTTTTCTTTAAGATAGCCCTTATATTCCCACAAAGCTCAAAATACAAAATTATGTGCCTTTGTGTTCATGTTATTTTATTCCATCTCAAACATTATTGCATAGGTTCCCAGGAGGTTAAAACTGTGAAATGTCTTCGATTTCCCTTTTAGGTACAATCCTCAAACTTTAAATATGGATTGCATCATACAGTGACCTATTGATTTATCTCAATTCTCTTGTTAACTTTGGTACGATCGCAGATTATGGACTATGGCTCTCCAGCCAGCTTTCACCATAGGAAAGACATTTAACCACGTTTGACAGGCAATTTCTGGGTGAATTGGACAAAGAAAAACATTAATTACTGGAGAAAGTCCATGTTTTGAGTCCAGTTACTCTTAATCAAAACTAGGCTTAAATTTGCTTTCATCCCACTGATGCTGACAGACCTGCTGAGTTTCTCCAGTTATTTCTCTTTTTGTTTCAGATCTCCAGCATCTGCAGTTCTTTATTTTATATCTGAATGAATTGGGATGGGTGTAAGGTAAAGATCAATCTTTTTAAGTTTGACAAATGTGAATTCTTGCATCTTAAGATCTGCTCCTAAAAACATTGCACATTAACAATTATTCTCATTCATAATGCAATGTTTCTTTTCCAGCTGAATTATCTCTGGCTAGATCTGCTAAATATTTCAAATTATACTCACTTTAGCTTCTACAAATAACCCATTTAAATTGATTTTTGCATTTTTCCTTACTTGTGCTTCTTGTTTAAGTGTTCCATTCCACTGAAATCATTTCTCCTGCGATTTGAAAGCAACATATCCACTTTAAAATATGTAAGCATTAGTTATCTGACCTGAATAACAGAAGCGTATTAGTAAGTTCTCACAATAAATAATTGCATTATTTAGCAGTTAATAGAGTATGCTGCCTGACATCTCAGGGGAACTAAAGTTCAGTAAACAAAGTATGTTACAAATGCAAGGAGAAAGTAGCATTTTTAAGTTAATGATCAGCCAAATAAGTCTGAAGGTGTTGTCTGTGGAGTAGTGACGCTTAAATGCATCTGTAATTCATGGTAGAATTTGTTCTTTTACTGTTTCAACCACTAATTTCAACTCAACAAACTGTACAATATCAGTAGAGCTCAGATCCAATGTTATACTGTTTTCTTATAGTGGCAGAAAGAAAGGACTTGCTTTTGTATAGTGCCCTCAGGATGTTCCAAATTGCTTTACAGTCAGTTAAGCACTTTGCTGAAGTATAGGCTCTGCTGTAATGTCAAAAATATGGGACTGCAAAGTTCCACAAACAGCATTGCAATAATGACCCAACAACCTATTTTACTGATGTCAGTTGATGGATATATATTCACTGGGAAAGAGGGACGAATTCCACTGTTCTTCTTCAACATAACATCATGGAAATGTTTAAATTCACTAGTAAGAGTGTGAAGGCCTTGATTTAACATGCCATCACAAACAGAGCACCTCTCTTAGTGTAGCTCTAAACCCCTCCTATTCATATAAACATCCAGATTCCTTTTAAATGTTGTAATTGTACCAGCCTCCACCACTTCCGCTGGCAGTTCATTCCTTACACATACCACCCTCTGGGTGCCTTTTCAATCATTCCCCTCTCACCTTAAACCTATGCTCTCTAGTTTTGGATTCCCCCATCCCAGGGCAATCATGCTGTCTATTTACCCTATCCATGCCCCTCATGATTTTATAAATCGCATGTGGTGCCCTCTCAGTCTCTGAAACTCTGGTAAAATAACCCCACCTATTCAGCCTCTCCCTATAGCTCTTCCAACTCTAGTAACATCCTTATAAATCTTACCTGAACCCTTTCAAGTTTCATAATATCGTTCCTCGAGCAGGGAGACCATAATTGCAAATGTAGCTTAACCAATGTCCTGTACAGATGCACCAAAACTTCTTATCTCCTATACTCAATGCACTGACCAATAAAGGAAAGCATACCAAATGCCTTCTTCACTATCCTATCTACTTGCGACTCCACCTTCAAGGAGCTATGACACTGCATTCCAAGGTTTCTTTGTTCAGCAACACTCCCCAGAACCTTACCATTAAATGTATAAATCCCCTCCTAATATGCATTTCCAAAATGCAGCATCTCATAGTTATCTAAAATAAACTTCATTTGCCACTTCTTGGCCCATTGGCCCATTTGGTAAAGATCCTATTGTACTCTGAGGTGTCTACTGCACCACCAATGTTTAGTGTCACCTACAAACTTATTAACCATATCTCTTATGATCACATCCATTTCATTTCTATAAATGAGTAAAAGCAGTGGACCCAGTGCTGATCCTTGTGGCACACTGCTGGTCACAGGCCTCTCGTCTGAAAAGCAACCTTCCACCACCATAACTGACACACACATGCATGCACACACAATAACCTGTCAGCAAAAAACACCTTTCCACCACTTGTCAAGGTTAAAGCAATTTGTTTGCATGTTAATCTTTAATTTGTCACTGCCCTGAAATAATTTGTAGTACATGAGATGCCTTGAGATGGGATAACACATCAACTATTCAGTATTAAGTTATTCAGTTAGTAAGTGTTCTTTATAATAGCATCCTTGGCTGAAGATTAAAATTGCTCTCTTCTCTTTTCAACCTCCTCTTTTCTTTGCAGCTCATCATTCTGTTTTTGTATCCCACTTCACCAACTGTGGCTTTTTGTCACCAGTCCATACTCTAGTGTCCTCTGGCCTCACTCACTCCTGGTTTTTTAGCCTCATTACCAAGGCCTTGCCAACTTTGCTTCTCATTCTTTACAAACCACAGAGCATCTGGCCCTGCACCTACTGTTTTGTCAAACTAATTCACTGTCACCACTCCCCCTCTCTCTGCTGCTCCAATCACAGGCTGGTTTTACTCCTTCATCTACTGCAGAAAGATTCACTCTGAGTGACTGTGTGAGATATTTTAGCATATGACTGGAGGTGCAGCTCGTCAAAGGGTCACTCTGTAACACATGCAGAAATGACTTTTCTCCAACTGATCTCCCCCTATGATGACATTTTCCTGACTGTTTGAGAAACTTTGGGGGCAAGTTGACCTGCAGCCATTGTGTATTTTGAGTGTTGCTTTGGATTAATTGATTAACAACATTAGTCTCCAAGGTCATCATGCAATGGTGACTTAAGATCTAATGACTAATGAGAGACCAGAGAGAGGGCTCGCATAGAGGTTTTCTGGCCTGATGCAGTTCCATGACTGTGTATATCATTGGTCTGTAAAGAAATGGTTATTGCTAAAACATTTACAGAGCCATTTAAGGGCCTCTTTTGCACTGTATGATTCTCTGTTTTGCAACTGCAGAGGCATTTAAGAGACAATCAGATCTTCTTTCACCCCTGACCAGAAGGCAAAACATTAATTATTGAGTCCCAGCTAACATCTCCTGTAAGAGTGTCAAACCCCACAGTGTAAAATACATAGATATCTGAGAACTCAAAGCCTCCATAAATAAATTGAATTATGCCCTGTCAATGTACCATATTGCAGTCAAGTATGTTGAGTGCTAGTGAAGGTTTCTGACAATGTAAAGCTTCTGAGAATATTTAAAACAGCTTTGAATGCTGGGAAATGGAGCTGCACCTTACAGCTGCAACATGTGCTTAAGGCGTCATCTCCAAACATGTTCCTCAAGTTGAGAGATTGGGAGGTCAGAAAGAAGCAGATCTGTACAAAGATGAAAAGTCTTCTTGACTGCAAGCAAAACTAGGCATTCCTGATTGATTTGTTTTATTTCACTGTGGGAATCAGCATGAGGCTCTGTTCTCATGCTAACACCCACCAGTCAAACCACAATTTAATAAGTCACTCTTACTACTGCAGAATAGTCATATCTAAACCATCCATTACAGCTGAAGTACTACACTATCAAGAGATTTATTTCACCTTTCAAACCAATTGCTAAGTAAGCAGTATCATTGCAAAGTGAAGACTGTTTTCATATTGCATCTTCAAATTTATATAATTAATTGCTTTGCACTGATCATAGAGATGGGGTGATTATTTGAATGTAGAATACTTGAGAACACTTTCCAAACAAGACTGATTTGATGACACTGCGTAAAGAAAATGACTTTTGCCCCTTTAATAGTTTAATTTCAGGTCTTTTTGGATCAAGGATCAACTTGGTCAACTTACTAATAGAATTTGTTCAGTTGTCCACTTGTTTTCAGCCCTTACAAATTAGAACAACTTCACACTTAATGCAGCTGTAAAAATAACTTCATTAACACATGTAAAGTGCTCAGTTGCTGTGGCATTAACACACTTGGTCCTGTTATGACATTTATAAAATAATAGTGAATTATGCATGCAATGCTTGACATAACTGGACGTGTGTAGCAGACTCCCTGCTGTTCCTGCCTGGAGAATTATTGCCTAACGCTCACCACACCACATCCTACAAAAAAGGGATTAAGTTACTGGCTTTTGCCTTGAAATTG
Organism: Hemiscyllium ocellatum; assembly: GCF_020745735.1. NCBI lineage: Eukaryota > Metazoa > Chordata > Chondrichthyes > Orectolobiformes > Hemiscylliidae > Hemiscyllium > Hemiscyllium ocellatum. Next base: position 30,455,103 of record NC_083421.1, on the reverse strand, counting down.
GAATAATTCAATAAGAGCCATGTGTGCTACTTTAGGGGAACCATTAATCTATTTAAAACAAATTGATCTAAACTTCTTAAAACAGGAAAATTCATGCATTGCATTAGGCACTCTAATATTAAAATGAATAAATATCAAAGCATTTAAAGGCTAACTTGATTTATAAATTATTCTAAAGTCTGAAAAATGGAGTTTTGTTAAAGGTCTCTAATCTTATTCCAAAAATACATTTTTATTTTAATTTTGAAGTTAAATTCAGCAGACTGCTTTGACATTAAATTTGCAAGTTTTAATCTAGATTGCCTTTGTAATTCATGAAGTGTCCCACTCTGTTGAGTCATTTTCTATAGCTGGCTGTTAAAGGTTCACACACAATGTCCAGTTGATGAAATACTGCGGGGGGAGTCACAGCCCCTGTGGTACCAGAGCACAGCAGGAGACCCTCAGCAGACAGATTGGAACAGGAATCTAGAAACGAACTCAAAAGCATAAGGCTTCTGCCCATCATCAATTACAATTAATTATTTAGACAGCAGTTGCAGCTAAATGGTAGCTTTTCTTATGAAATGGGTGTGGATTCAAGTTCCAATTCTTGAGATTTCAGCATATAGAACATAGAACAATACAGCGCAGAACAAGCCCTTCAGCCCTCGATGTTGTGCCGACCTGTGAGCTATTCTCAGCTCGTCCCCCTACACTATCCCAACATCATCCATGTACTTATCCAAGGATTGTTTAAATCTCCCTAATGTGGCTGAGTTGACTATGTTAGCAAGTAGGGCATTCCACGCCCTTCCCACTCTCTGAGTAAAGAAACTGCCTCTGACTTCTGTCTTAAATCTATCACCCCTCAATTTGTAGTTATGCCCCTTGTACAAGCTGACATCATCATCCTAGGAAAAAGACTTTCACTGTCTACCCTATCTAATCCTCTAATCATCTTGTATGTCTCCATCAAATCCCCTCTTATCCTTCTTCTTTCCAATGAAAACAGACTCAAGTTTCTCAGCCTTTCCTCATAAGACCTTCCCTCCAGAACAGGCAACATTCTGGTAAATCTCCTCTGCACCTTTTCTAATGCTTTCACATCCTTCCTGAAATATGGCGACAAGAACTGTACTCAATATTCCAAGTGTGGCTGCACTAGCGTTTTATATAGTTGCAGCATAATATTGTGGCTCCAGAACTCAATCCCTCTACGAATGAAACCTAACACAGCGTATGCCTTCTTAACAGCACTATCAACCTGGCTGGCAACTTTCAGGGATCTATGTACATGGACTCCAAGGTCCCTCTGCACATCCACACTACCAAGAATCTTTCCATTGACCCAGAACTCTGCCTTCCTGTTATTCTTCCCAAAGTGCATCACCTCACATGTAGCTGCATTGAACTCCATTTGCCACCTCTCAACACAATTCTGCACTTATCCAAGTCCCCATGCAACCTGCTACATTCTTCCACACTGTCCACTACTTTACCGACTTCAGTGTCTTCTGCAAATTTACTAATCCATTCACCTATGGCTGTGTCTAAGTCATTTATAAAAATGACAAACAGCAGTGGTCCCAAAACAGATCCTTGTGGCACACCACTAACCAGATTCCAGGCTGAATATTTTCCATCAACCACCACTCGCTGCTTTCTTTCAGAAAGTCAGTTTCTAATCCAAACTGCTAAATCACCCTCAATTTCATGCTTCTGCATTTTCTCCAACAGCCTACCATGTGGAACCTCATCAAAGGCTTTACTGAATTTCATGTATACCACGTCAACTGCCCTACCTTTAGCTACATGCTTCGCCACCTTCTCAAAAACCCAATGAGGTTTGTGAGACATGACCTGCCCTTGACGAAACCATGTTGGCTATCTGAAATCAAATTATTGCTTGCTAGATGATTATAAATCTTATCTCTTATAGTCCTTTCCAAAACCTTTCCTATAACAGACGTAAGGCTCACTGGTCTATAAAGTGCCTTTACAGTATTGCGTGTGGGTAAAGAATAAACATGGTAAAAACAAGGACTGTAGATGCTAGAGACCAGAGTCTAGATTAGAGTGGTGCTGGAAAAGCATAGCAGGTCAGGCAGCATCCGAGGAGCAGGAAAATCGATGTTTCAACAAAAGCCCTTCATCAGGAATAGAGGCAGGATGCCTGCAGAGTGGAGAGATAAATGAGATGGGGGTGGGGACAAAGTAGCATAGAGTACAATAGGTGAATGGGGGTGGGGACGGAGGTGATAGGTCAGATAGGAGGGTGGAGTGGATAGGTGGAAAGGAAGATGGGCAGGCAGGTAGGTCATGAGGGCGGTGCTGAGTTGGAAAGTTGGAGCTGGGGTGAGATGGGGGAAGGGGAAATGAGGAAACTGGTGAAGTCCACATTGATGCCATGGGGTTGAACTGTTCCGAGGTGGAAGATGAGGCGTTCTTCCTCCAGGCGTCTGGTGGAGAGGGAGCAGCGGTGGAGGAGGCCCAGTACCTGCATGTCCTCGGCAGAGTGGGAGGGGGAGTTGAAATGTTGGGCTACAGACCAGTGGAGTTGATTGGTGCGGGTGCCCCGGAGATGTTCCCTAAAGCGCTCTACTAGGAGGCATCCAGTCTCCCCAATGTAGAGGAGACCACATCAGGATAGACGTGCTTTATCCAGACCCCCAAGTTTCCCTCTATTCCCCAATACAGAGAGACCCCAGGGTAGTTAAGTTGTCACAATTCATTATTGTCCCTTTCTCTAGGTCAGCAATTGGTCTCCCAGCTGTTCTGACATCTTCCCTGACTTCAGGACAGGGGAAATGTCAGGCATAACCGAAGCATGCTAACCCAGCCTTCCTGCTTTCCCATCCAAAGTCTGCCCACATTCCATATTCAACTTGTCCTTTTTACTATCTATTCTTGAGTTTCTATTGACAATAATCATCCAGCAATAAATCCCACCAAACTATGAAGGATTCTAATGGTACAGTGGTAGTGTCCCTACCTTTAAGGCAACAGGCCCAGGTTTAAGTCCCATCTGCACATAACATGTTTGAGCTTGTTGATTGAAAATATTTCTGACAGAGTGTGCTCACTTCCAATTTATCGGTAAAATGTGCATACACACACACGCGCGCGCACACACGCACACAAAATTAATAGTCAATTGGAATTTTTTTTAAAAATCTGCTTTATTTAATAGTTTTTTATTTTTTTCTTTTATACTTAAGGGTGTTAGACCTTTATCATTCTTTAATTCAATTTATTTCAGAGATTTTGTTGCTACTACACTATAATGCTAAGTGTCAGTAAACGCATTGCATGCTGGTATGCAGTGTGGAGGGAGCGCTGTGTTATCACCGAACTAAACATTAAATGGAGGTCCACACCACTTCATATGGGTAAACTGGATTCTGGATTAGTGGTGCTGGAAGAGCACAGCAGTTCAGGCAGCATCCGAGGATAAGTAAAATCAAAGTTTCGGGCAAAAGCCCTTCATCAGGCATAAAGGCAGAGAGCCTGAAGGGTGGAGAGATAAGCTAGAGGAGGGTGAAGGTGGGGAGAAAGTAGCATAGAGTACAATAGGTGAGTGGGGGAGGGGATGAAGGTGATAGGTCAAGGATGAGGGTGGAGTGGATAGGTGGAAAAGAAGATAGGTAGGACAAGTCATGGGGACAGTGCTGAGCTGGAAGTTTGGAACTACAGTGAGGTGGAGGAAGGGGAAATGAGGAAACTGTTGAAGTCCACATTGATGCCCTGGGGTTGAAGTGTTCCTAGGCAGAAGATGAAGCGTTCTTCCTCTGGTGGTGAGGGAGCAGCGGTGAAGGAGGCCCAGGACTTCCATGTCCTTGGCAGAGTGGGAGGGGGAGTTGAAATGTTGGGCCACAGGGCGGTGTGGTTGATTGGTGCAGGTGTCCCAGAGCTGTTCCCTAAAGCACTCTGCTAGCATGCGTCCAGTCTCCCCAGTGTAGAGGAGACTGCATCGGGAGCAACGGATACAATAAATGATATTGGTGGATGTGCAGGTAAAACATTGATGGATGTGGAAGGCTCCTTTAGGGCCTTGGATGGAGGTGAAGGAGGAGGTGTGGGCACAGGTGGCATAACTTTAAAAGAGATTCAGAAAGCTAATCATGGCATTATAGACAATATTTATACCAATAGTTAAAGGAAGATTGTGTGGTCATTATCATATTGCTATATTGTGGAACCCCACTGTGTATAAATCTTTTTTTCAGCTTATTTGAAACACATTCCTTATCAGGGTAACTCCATACACCACAACTCAGAAACAAGAGAAGGAACACAAAACCATTAATAACCTTTGATTTACACGGTCACTTTAATTTGCAGTTTACCATGATTACTTTTTATAGCAACACAAGTGAAAGGAAAGCACGAAACTACGCCAAAAAAACTTACTTTCATATCAGTCAATCTTATTATGAAGCATTACTCTAAACTAGCTCATCTGTTCAGGACTCGAGCAGTTTGCTAATTTACTGCATGTGCCTGTTCTCTGGTGTTTTATGGTGCTTTCAGAGGCAGAATGAATTATGAGTATGACAACACCCCAAAGTTTTGACTGACTAATAATTCTGCAAATGCAAGCCATCAAGCTAAGGCTTCAAAATACTGCCTTAACCATAATTTCTAAAGAAGCAAAGAAAGGTAACCTCATCATCTGGCACTTGAAAAAAATTTGCAAACTTGACCCTCTTAATCAGTTTGTTATCAAAGGAAAGAAAGGCTAACATCCATATCATGTATCTCCTGACTTCAGCACATTGCAAAGTATTTTCCAATTAATTAATTACTTTTGAAGTAAGTCATTTGTAGGAAATGCCACAGCCAGCATGAGTGTAGCAAGCTACCACAACAAACAGTGTGGTAATGAACAGATAATGCATCAGTGATTATGGTTCAAGAATAAGTATTAGCCAAGACATCAGGTTGCAGCCTCGGTTTTTCACTGAGGAGTGCTATGTTTTTATAACCTTATCTTTAAATTCCATCTGAAAGATATTTCAGTAATATGGTAACTATTCTTCTTAAGATGTATGGACAGTAGGTTTTCATCATCTTGTGGGTGTCAGAAAGGATTGATGGCAGCTCAGTGTGTACTGGAAGATGAATATTGCTGATTATAATTTACTGGATTGGAAATCATTGGGACTCCACCTTGTTTGAGTGTCCTCAGTGTAGTATTGGCTCTGGTGACTCATGAGGCCCAAGGATAAATCTGTATTGTTAACCCTTTATTCAGTGCTCGCTTTCTCTTGGTTGGTGGTCTGCTCAGAGGTGGTCAGCTATGCACACAAACAGGTTCTTGGCTTTGGTTAAACCCAGTTACAGCAAATACTGCTAGTTTCAGGATGGAAGGGGCAAGACTGGGGATTAATGGTTGCATTTTTAAATATTTTCATTCTTTTCCTTGCAGGTGCTAAGAGCCTTTTATAATTTATGGCATTGTATTGGGACACTTTATCTTTACACCTGTTCTGTGCGTGCTACCTGATTTACTTGCTCACATTTCATGAAATGATTGATTGATATCATTTATAGGATTAGAAATATGTTCTTTGTGATCTGGCCAATGTAATGAGAGACAAAGGATTTACAGAAAGTTAAAGACTAAAAATCACATACATTGATTGATCAAACTCAAATCATTCAGCTATCTGAACAAAACCTCGCTTTTCTTTGAATTAGCTTCTTTCAGGCAGTGCAACAGGATAAAAACTCAGCTCAGTTGTGACCTTGTCCTCTCCTTCAGTTGCCAGTCCTGACTTGTGAGCTCTATGGAGAGGTTGGGTGCACCTGGGACTGAGATTGGCTCTGATTCAGTGCTATTTTATGCTTTCGGCTAATACTGATCTTAGCATTGTTACACAGTGCTTTGAAGTGTTTGTGGTCATGGATAGACTCTGTTTCAGGCTGTTCTTGCCCTCCTGATGTGCTATGACATGCTTATATTTACAACTGCAAGTTACTAATTGCAACTAAATACAACAGTGTAATTAGTAAGATTATCCTCATTACATGCTTCTACTAATTTGATATCACCCCTCGATCTCTCTCACTGAAGTCAGAGGCACATCATTGGTTATATCATTGTCATTTGCAAATTTCATTATAGTCCATCTGTGCAAAGTTACACTTGACCTTCTCTATATTACATTGTTTGCTTTTTACTGTGGTGTCTCTCTATATCAACACCTTCTCACTTCTCCTGATAGTCGTTTCAGATATACTGATGGTTTAATATTGAATTCTTTCATGACTGTTTCCACTGACTTCTTGTTTCTTAACCAGAGCTTCATGTAATGATTTAAAAACCTGCAGTGCTTTTGCTCTCCGTCTAGAATTGTACATTTTTTGCTTTTTTACTGTGGTGTCTCTCTATATTTTTTAACCTGTGGGAGATGATGTTTCACTTAAGAGTGCACTTTAAAACCTCAGGAAGTCTGACTGGAAAGGAACATCATTTATCATTGAACATCAAAATAGAGCCATTACTTGCAGTATACAGACACTAATCCCAGCTTGGGACAGCCAGCTATGTGCCCCATCCCTGGATCTAATTTATGGAAGGTTCAGATGATGAGTTCCAGCTCAACAGGCCATAACCTGTTACCAGGGCAAAACATATTCAATATGCTCCACAGGGAGATTAATTAGTAATTCCCCATGGACCTTAAGGGATTATCACACCATGGTAAAAATGATTTGCTTTGTAACAGAGTAGAGTTAATTCCCAGTATGTATCCCCATCCATGAGTCACTTTACAATCCTAACCACTCTTTCGCTGCCTCTCCATTCAACTGAGGGTACACTGAATTTCCTGAATACCTCATTCACAAATTGAAACCATTGTTTGATCCCAGTGTTTTGAAAGTTCTTTCACTCTGATCACTGGGCCAGCTGAGGTTAATCTTGCCATTTCAATCCGTCCTGAATAATAATTGACTAAGATTAAAGATTCTATCTTCTGTATTGGAACAAATTCAATGCTTGTCTTTCTCATGGCCTTTCTGGAAATCTTGATGAAATCGTAAGAGATGAGGCATTTGATTGTTTACACTGCACAGTTAGCACAACAAAATATAAATCTGTGGACATCTTTTGAAATATCTGCCCTTCAGACTGATGGTAGAGCGCTTTCTCTGCACATTGTGATGCCATGATGTCCCCAGTGGAGTCTCTGTAGAATTCCTTGTCTCATCAAATGTGTTATAACCATTTTATGGTCATACATCAATCAATTTTCCAAAATTGTTTTCACTGAGGATACCTTTTGCTGGTTGTTGGAGTATAATTCACTAATCCTTGCAGACAGAGTTGTCTAGCTTTTGTGAGCACTATGTCAGATTTTTGAACTGCACAACCTTTGCTGAGCTTCCCTTCAGTTGCCGCTAAAAGTTAGGCTATTGTCATACAATGAGATTCCACTTCTCTAAGAATTAGGTCTTCTTCACTATTTGACCAACCTACTGCTTTTGAGAATGCATCAGCATTTACTTGTGCCTTGTCTTGAACATTATTTTGTTATGATTGTAACAAGGTCAACCAGGTGAACCTCATAGAATGTGAGTTTTCTGATTGGGGTTGTTAATCTGGTCCAGTTAGGAACCCCTGGCTGACAGATATAAATAGGAGTGTCAAACATTCTGACGTTCTGAGAGTTGGATCTAAGAGAGCTGGATCAGTATTAAGGACTTTCTATGTGTAAATAAAGGGTGACTTGGTGACGGGATACCTGCCTCTGTAGATCTATTTTAGTTGAAACTCAAAGAACAAAGAGTAAAGAAAAAAGAACAAAGAATTGTGAATAGTATAGCACAAAAATGGGCCCTTCAGCCCACCAAGACTGCGCAGACACCCAATGCCTTTCTAAGCTAAAAGCATTTTTCCTCAAACCAGTCCATGTCTTTCTATTCCCCGCCTAATTATATATCTGTCGGAGTGCCTTTTAAACGTTGTTACTGCATCAACATCAATCACCTCCTTTAGTGTCACTTACCGTGCTCTATATAAAAAATTTGTATCTCACATCTCCTTTAAACTTGCCCCTTTTCCCTGAAAGCTATTTCCTCTAGTAATTGACTCCTCGTTAGTCTAAGCCTGAATCTTTGTAGTGTTTTTGCATATTTTGCAATCTCCTTAGATGTTAACAATGTTGTCATAGACTTGTGGCTCATCCTGATCTGGAATTTCAGTCTATATAACTGTGAATGCTTTCGTCTCCATGTTTACAATCCTCAATTCAGTCTCCACAAAAGCTTGTAATGTAAAATGTATGGCTACATTTATTATTAACACCATCGCTAGGTGGTTTAGAAACTGTGGATTTGCAGGAACACAGGCTTGCAGCGCCATGCCATTACAGAGTGACAGATTGAAAGCTTCAGGAACAAAGGTGGCTCTGCCGATAAAATCCCACTGCAGGTTAGTGCTGTTTGGAACTGGCATCAGAACATCATCCAGGATAAAGTAAAATGACATGCTTCCCATGCACAGTACCAGGGGCGCTTCTATTTAACTTTGTGTCTACACATTCACATTCATCAGGATACAGTTAACAGAGAGATATTGAGAGGTTAATTAAGTGAGCAACAATTTGGCAAATACAGTATAATGTGGGAAAATGTGATCTTGTTCATTTTGAAACGGAGAACCAAAGAACAGAATATTATTTAAATGGAGAAAAACATGATGCATTGTGACTCAGGAATGTCTATTGCTGATAACTGACATCACCAGGATCATTTGCGGATACACGAGGTGGTCATTTTGATATTCAGCGCATTAATAGGTTTTCTTCTTCCAAAATTTTCTCTTTCTTGTGCACTTCCCTTATGAAGAGACATTTGAGGTTAACATAGTGAGTAAGCTTAGATTGTAAAAGGCTGAAACATCAATAGAAAGTTACTCCTTTTGAATTTTAGTAAAGCTGCAGTCTGTTTCTGACTCCAGAACCATCAGTAGCCCATTTTCCCCAAAAGCTCTCGATTGGGTTCAGTAAGACTGGTTCAGTTTGGGATAAACTCGCTCACTTGATTCACCATGTGTAATAAGCACTGTATATCATTTGAAAATTTCAGTTTTGGAAGAACACCAATGGCTTTTGTCTTCTTTGGATCCTTTGTGTTACCTTGTTCGTGGAAAATATGTCCTGGAAATATAGTTGCCATTCTTCAGAAATAGTATTTCTCATCTTGTGTTGGATCTGCCTTCCTAATACTACCTTAATACTCTGATCATACTCCTCATTTATTTTACACTTGAATATCATGCATGTGGCAATGGTTCCTGTTTCCCTTTCAGAATTCTAGACATTGCTCTTTGAAAAAAAGCTCAGATGCAGAAGAGATTCCAAATAGTAGATTGTTGAACTAATATTGCGTGAATGGTTTAATGAACGGATTCAAAAATCTTGGCACATGGTCTAAGGGTATCTGAAAATCTGATGCTGGAGATCACAATGGGTCAGGCAGCATCCAAGGAGAGACAACAAGCTAATGTTTTGAGTCTAGATGATGATCCATCAAACCTGAAATGAAATGTGGAGGGGGCAGCATTTATGCAATAGTTGGGGTGGAGGGGGGAGGTGGTGGACAGTTGGTGGAGAAAAGATGTTGATAGTTCAGATTAAGTGATCAAAATGTGAGAATGTGAGACATAATTATCAGTTTCAACTGTGAAAAGCTATTTGCTAGCATTTAAACAGCTGCTCCTGTGTTAAGTTTAAATTTTGCTGAAAAACCTTTTGCTTTCTCAGTGGTCGTCCAGATCTTGTGTTGATTCTCTTTGACCTCACATGGGAACATCGTCTTAACTTTGGGTCTGCATTTTCAATTTTTGGAACATTTTTCCTTGCTGTATAATTTCCATTTTTCTGGAACTGTTCCTTTTGACAGACATTTCCTTTGTTTCTGAGATGGTGAAGGCGCTGTTACCTTAGAGATTTCTTAAATTAGCTGAGTTGACCATATCTATACAACTAAGCTCCACCTGCTGGGAAGTCATTACACTTCTTGTTCTATTTTGACACACATCTTGTACAACCTATGACAAAGATTCAAACAGTATTGGCATTTTGTCAGGTTTTTGGGATGAGGTACTCTTATCTTGTCAGAAAAATCCCGATGTTGCCTCGTGGAACTGACTGATTTTGGACTCTAATAATAAGTTTGATTGTTCGAAAGTTAAAACCTATTTGGGTTGAAGATTGTCTGACAATTTCTCATTCTAACACCAATTACAATACAATCTTTAATTACATCTGTTAAATATCCGTGCCCTGAACACCTCACTAGATGGTACAGATCCATTGAAAAATGTTCTACTAATTTACACAACTGATAAGATTGGTGATTGAACCTGGACTTAGTATTACTAAAGTTCTTTGGGGACTAAATTGTACAGCAAATTCTTTATTCGATGCATCATTCTCAACAATATTTCGTCCATGCTTGCCTTAGCAGAATATCATCAACTATTGGATCTGCAGTATACAATAAATGTCGACTTTTTGTCATCGTTCTTTCATTTGCAGGTTTGATGCAGTTCTGTAAGGAAATACACTTCTAGAACTCTCAATTCTGGCCTCAATGTTGGCCAAACACATTTTCGTAATGCTTTAAAATGGCAAGTCATCTCTGGATCTATACCTCTTATTGACTATTGTCCTTTACTGCCCCCTGCTGGTCAAAGAAGGCTTGGGCTTCCCCTGTTTGCAGTCAAGTGTTCCTTTTCTCTGTTTTCATTTTCCAGTGTATTGCCATTCTTTGAAGATCCTTTGCCTCAGCTTCAGTGTCCTCACTATTCACAGCTCTTGCTCTTTGTGGGCTCACAGTCCTTCTCTTTTGCCATATCTGTTAGCACAGATAAACTAACCCTTACCTTATGGCATATATAAAGCCAGACAGTTTGCCATGTTTGTCTACAGTGATCAGTGAGAATGAGTAAACTATTGTTAACTTTTTGTTCTTACATTTGTGTTATCATTCCATTTTCTGAGATACTCCATTATTAAGTCTTGAAGTTCAGCCAAACGTTCATTATAGCCATATGCAGAAACAAATGTCTGACCTTTCTTTTCCCTCTGGATACTGTTCCCAGATGGGGCACGAGTAAAACTATTTAACTGTGCCTTGCAAAATCTTCTTGAACCTGGGCTCTGGCTCACGATTCCTCTGGAGGAGCTGTTGAAAAATATCCCAGAGCCATTAAAATTGTTTGGGAAATGATGGCTATCCCTGCGATCATACTGACTAGGTCAGTAGTTGCAGCCATTGAATTGAATAACCCTTATCTCGCGCTGGTGGAATTTGCCATTTTTGCAGATCTCCAAAATCAGTCGCAAAATCAAACAAGATTCCATTACAATCTTTCTGTTGAGCTGAACAAATTTGTTTGTGGTATTCTTCTTTTCATAGTTGTTGCTATAGAAATGAAAATTACTGTTGTAGTTAAATAATTAGTGGAAAGTGTCTACAAAAGTCAGTGTTAACAGTTAATACTAATGCCATTGATATTTACATCATTTTACAGAATTGTGTTGAAGTTTCAGAAAACATAAATCGAATAGCAATGTTCTGTTATTTTGACATTGATCAAATGTATTATGTAACATTTTGCACAAGAAATAGTGTTTTGTACTAAAGATATGTGTTTTGAATGTCTTTTTAAGATGTCACCAAGGACACTGCTTATAAATGGCTTCATTTGTTATAGAAGGTTTGACATCTCTAATAAAACAGACAAAAGAATTCACTGATGTGTACAATCCTTAGTTTCTATTATCATATATTTGCTGTCCATTTATTTCTAACCACAACAACATAATTAAAATTAGTGATTAAAAATATTGATATGTAATCAACCATATTCATGCCAGCATAAAGAAATTTTCTTCAAATTAATACTGCAAAATGATTAATGAAGACCAATGCCACAGTTAGAACAACAACCTGTACTAATGTTGTGTTTTCTTTCTTAAGTAATAACATAGCCCAAAATACTTAAATATTAAAAGACCAAAGGTCTTTGATTTTTATATGCTTTTAATTGAAAATCTACAACGGTGAATACATCAATTCAACTGCTTGTACATCAATTCATCAATACTAAATGGCTTTGGAGTGCTATTCTTGCTATTCTTTGAAAATATTGCAAGCCTTTCACTCCCAGAGCTGATTGAACCACAATATTGTGCGTTGTAGCTTTCAAACTCTGTCAACTTTCCCAAATTCATCTATTTGATTGAACTTTCAGTGCAAACAATCCAATTCCCACTGGGAATCGATCCTTAATCAGACTGTCTGTAATTCTGTCTCAATTTTGATTGACTGAACCCAAGTTATCTTCCAATTGTTGTTCATACTTTAATTTGTCATACCCCTTTACAAGTCAGTTCCTTTAAAACTCAAGGTGAGTGGTTGACGATTCCTGCTCCATTGGCCATAATTAGATTTGCTCAAAGATGAAATATTTACAAGATCTACAAACAGCGTTATAAGTCTTCCTTTAATTCTCCATTAATAGATATCAAATATCGATACTGGAAATCCAAGAGCCTTCAATATATCCAGATTTAATCAGCTGCAGTAGTGAAGGGCAGAATCAAACAACTCCAAATCATCAATAAACATAGATACTGAAGTGGAATAGGGCAGACAAGTTTGTTAAATTCCAAAGCCATCTTGAAATAATTTTAAAATATTCTCTGTGCTTACCAACTTGAAAATAAATTCTTCTTGTGAAGTATTTCCATTATGCTAACATTATCCTAATGAGTCCTGGGTCAATATTGGAGGTCAGAAGCTGACCACCCTCACAATGATATGCAGTACAAGGGGAGGCAGTGCCCTGTTAATCCAGTGACCCAGATAATGTTCTGGGGACTTGGGTTTGAATACTACCATATTGGAATTTGAATTCAATAAATATCTGAAATTAAGAGTCTCATGACGGCCATGAATCCATTGTTGATTGTTGGAAAAACCACCTGGTTCACTAATGTCCTTTAGGGAAGGATGTTGCCATCCTTACTTGGTCTGGACTACATGTGACTCCAGACCCACAGCAATGCGATTTACTCTTAATTGCCCAATGGGCAATAAATGCTGCCCTGCCATCAAAGCCCCATCCTGTGAATGAATGAAAAAAAAGTTCAATACACATCAGAGGGACACCATTTTTAATAGCAATAACAGCAAAATGGGACACTGCTCACAGCGTGACTTGGTTCGAAACATAGCCTCCTCTAAATAAAATGTACTATGTTTATCTAGAAACATTCTATTTCCTTTTATTTTTGTCTCTCTGCAATAGTTGAAAAGATTGCATTGCTTCAAAGATGTATACCAAAAAGTGCATTGGATTTACTTGAAAGAGAAATTGAGATTAACAACATTATTCACCAACAACAAAAGACTTAAAAGATCTAATTTATTTTTTTTGTTTTTATTACAATTATAATTTACAACCTCTCAATTGCAAATCATCAAGTATTTAATATTTTTCATCTGAAATGATCACCATTTAGACTGACTTTTTTAAAACGCTGACATTTCTCACATCCATAGTTACATCACTGCATCTTTCAGAGTCTCAGACCCATTGACACAGAGCTATTGTGTCAATGGCTCTGAGACTCTGAAAGATGCAGTGATTCAAGGAATTGAGTAGAATTGTAGAGATTCAAGGAATTGAGTAGAATTGAGGAATTAACTGTCATGAAGAAAAGGACATTGGGAGCAAGGAGGGCTTCGGGAAACATTAAATCAACAATACATTATATCGCTAACTAACATTTAGGCAGACAGCATTTATAAATAGTTTGTGTAAATATTTCAACACTGCATTCTGTCAGGTACATGCATTTGCTCCTTGGTGAGCTTCCATTGTGAATGCTTAATGACCCTCTTCATCATTATACAGGCAGCAGCTAAACAACCCGATTTATTTTAATATCATCCTCCGTTACCTCCTGCCGCAATACATAAAGAATACATGAAGGCCATGATTATCTGAGCAGAGAAATCTGAAAAAAAATGTTGGCGCAGTCCTCAGTTATGACTCATTACCGAGGTTTCTTTCCAAGACCCTTGTTAGCTTGGTTTCAGTGGTATACAAATGCTTTAACTTTTAATTGTCACTGTTTAATGCAGCTGCTGTATTAGAACAAGAAGTGACAACAAGAAGAAGATAGGCCCCAAAGGGTCAGAGGCACAGAAACTGATTACACCATCCCACAGGTTTCAGAAGGTCATTTGGTAATTGTATTTTGGACCAGTCCGGATTCCCAGATGGCTCTTCGGCAAGATGGGTATAATGTAAAATAATAATTTACCATTATAATGTTTAAAAGACGGTGTCATTGGAATAAGCAGCAATCCTTTATTTAAAGGATACATGAGCAGACAGTGGAAGAGAATACAATTACAGTGCAGCAAGCAATCAAACGTTGGAATGGAAGCAAAGCCCAGGAGCAGAATATTTTTCATATTACTCACTTTTGTCTTCTCTTGCACTCAATCCCCTGCAGGGAGCCAAGTGTCACATCAACACAGGTGAGATAAATGAGCCCCCATGGTGTGTTCTTACCAGATGAGTAAAGCTAAGCTGAGAAGCAATTGCACAGAGTGAACAAAGATAACAGTGACAAATTAAAGGAATCAATTCATTTTCTGGGTAATAATTCAATATTAGTCTGTTTTAGATATAGATAACTATGCATACTCCCCAGGACATTAAAGTGCACATCTACAGAGAGGACCCTAATTCTTATGGATAACACAAAAGAGACAATCAGAACTTATCAATATTGTGGAATAAATCGAACAGCCCATGAAGGGTCGAGTTCAAAATGTCAATGTCTAATTTATTCTGGTCCTTTCCAAGCTTTACAATAGCAGTGCTCATGGAGCGTCTTGGCATTAAAATGCATGTTGGGCATAAAATTGCTGTTCTTATCCACTTGTTCATTAAATACATTAGAACAATTTAGGCCATAACCACCGAATAATGTTGATAAAGTGTCGCACTGGAGAAGCACAGAAGGTCAGGCAGTATCTGAGGAAGAGGAGAACTGATATTTCGGGCAGGACCCTACATCGGTCCTGATGAAGATGCTGCCTGACCTGCTATGCTTTTTCCAGTGCCACACTTTATCGACTCTGACTCTACAGTATCTGCATTCCTCATCATCTCCCATTCAATAATAGACCAATTTTTAATGGCATGGAAAATTTTAATTAATGCCAACCTTGTTAGCAATAAAAATGAACTTTTACATGTGTTTCATTACATTATTTCAAACTTTCTTTGAGCTATGATCAAAATTAAATCAGATTTACTTTTTGTTTTCCTTGCTTTCACATTTCATTCTTCATCCAGTCTCTCGCACCACTTGTTTAATCTTCAGCAAATTATTCTGCATTAAATTAAATATTCTGTCACATCCTGGATTAGACTCAGTGTCTCAATGATAATTCTTCAAGTTAATTGTTTTGTAGGGAGATAGGTCCTTGTTTGCCCAGTTTATACAGATCTCTGTGGAGTGCTCTGCAATGTAGTGGGAATGTAGTGACAATTAATTGTTGCTAACAAGCCCAAGAAATATCTATAAGCAGCATATATCATTTATTCGCCACTGACTGAAAAATTCTGAGCCACTGTGTTGGCCAACTTTCCCACATTCTGTATTGTTCAATATCACAGCAATTATTTGCTTGAGAAGGTAAAGCCACCATAATATTAAAAGGGCTCCTCTCTCATTAGAGAAAAACAACTAGTCGTGGTTTAATTAAAGGGTCACCACACCTCAGGTGAGGGGTGAGGTTGAGAAGGAAGTCAGCTGGTGTAGAAATTGAACTCATGTTATTGATATCACTCTACATTGCAAACCAAATGTCCAGCCAAATGAATGACACATTTTGATTCATTAGCAATAATGGCCTTCAGAATCCACCTGCTTTGTTTAAATTTAAAAAAACCTTTGTAGTTAACTATCAGTCATTATTTAACTAATGAATTCTTCATAACAACGCCTTTACCATTAAGATTCCATTGGACAACCAATCAGTATGCTCTTTTCATAAAGTTTAAACATGTTGTTTTCCTTACAATGGTTTATTGGACAATGGTATATTGGTGTATTGGTATAGTATATTGTCACGACAAGTGCAAGATGGAAGGCTTTAACAAATATGTTTTGTTTCAGCAATATTCAACTTCTGTTTTATCAATCATTTTTTGCAATGTCCCAAGGTGTTTCATAGGGCATCCTTAAAGCAGAACCTTGTAGCAGGTTTTTGGGCAGCGACCAAGCCATCGTTTGGGAAAAGGTTTGAAGGAAAATGTTAATGGAAGAAAAAGAAATTAGATTACTTACAGTGTGGAAACAGGCCCTTCGGCCCAACAAGTCCACACTGACCCGCAACCCACCCATACCCCTACATTTACCCCTTATCTAACACTGCGGGCAATTTAGCATGGCCAATTCACCTGACCTGCACATCTTTGGACTGTGGGAGGAAACCGGAGTACCCGCAGGAAACCCACGCAGACACAGGGAGAATGTGCAAACTCCACATAGTCTGTCGCCTAAGTTGGGAATTGAACCCGGGTCTCTAGTGCAGTAAGGCAGCAGTGCTAACCACTGTGCCACTGTGCCGCCCAAATAAAGTGGCTCTCAGAAGGAATTCCAGAATTTAAGGCCTTGGCAGCTGAAGGAATTATTTCCAACATTGAAGTGATAAAACATCAGAGATGTAGAAAAGTCAACATTGGAGCAGGACAGATATTTTGGAGCATTGCAATGCTGTTGGAGATTAAAATGCTAGGAACCAGCTGGCCACAAAACAAAACACATCTATGTACTGAATACATGCTTCCCAATGGGAAAGGTAAGTATATGGCAGGGATAGAGTACCTGTGATGTGGCAAAGAGAAGAGTGTGTGGGAGCAAACAGAACAGTTTGGCATTTATCCTGGAGAAGGCACTGCTAACATATCCTCCATATTCTGCAGGCCATGCAGACCTGGGTACCAACTTCAGACCAGATTGGCAAGGTCTGGTGGCACCACCACCTCTGCTGGTCTTCCCAGAAGAAGACTCCTCTCCTTTGCACCACTCTATCCACCTAAGACCTCCAGATCCTGTTGGAGAATCACAGAACTCTCTTCCCGTTCTCTGCCAGGTTCCAACTCTGTCCTTGACAGAGTAAGACAGCTTTTGAATGACAGGTGCTCAGTAATCTTCTAAGGATGGCATAGATGAATAAATGTTGATCTTTTGAAAAATATCCACTGGGTATTAAGTTGTTCTGGGGTTAGCACTTGGTGAGTTGAGGTGGAAGCTGGATATGAGAGACATCATAGGGATGTGAAAGGTAATCGATGAGGTATGTTTGACAAGATAGGGTGAGAAATGTAACAAGACTTCTTAAAATCCTCCAATTAACTTAGTAAAAGTCATACTTAGCCAGGAAATGTAAGACTTAGCCCAATGTAACAAACTCCAATTATAAACGGGGCAACCTGGAATTGAAGATTTGGGAATATCAAACATTAATGTAAGCCTTGATTTTTTTTTAATACAAAACTATCAGGAACAATTGAACAATAGTATAAGACTCACTTCATGAAGAATAAACTTTAAAGAATTCCATTATTGAAGAAACTTTAAAATCATGCTCTCTTCCTTTTGTCCTTTCTGCCCTTTATAGCTCTTCCCCTCTTTCTTCCTCTCTCCCTCTTTTGCAGTTCTTCACTGACCTCATTGCAAACTCTCTATCTCCCTTTTTCAGTCTTATTTTTCTGCCACTTACTTAGCCTCTTCGACTCTCTGATCATACCAAACTCATTCCTTTAGGTCAAGCCTCTGCTTTCCCTCACCCCCATATCCTCAGAACTAAACTTTTTTGGGTGTTTCTCAGGCTTTTTGGAATGTGAATTTGTTCTCTTTGAACGTTACTGCCAAAGAAGTTTTGATACCAGCCAAAGCTTGCTGACAGGAAGCTGTAGCTGACAGGAAACAACAAATTTCCTTATGGTGAGTGGAGCTTATTTACAGAGGCATCGCATATCAATGTAACAAGGCTTTTGTGTGGGCTACATTCTTGTCAATATGAAGATGGCCATTTGAGGATAATTTGAATTTTTGCAAATGTCATAAAATGATTTGCTTTCTCTCAGAGTTATACCACAGTTGGCTATAGAAACACAGCAACTATGTAGAACACATGGTATTTGTTGTCTACCAATGTCTTACAAGTTCCATTTGGGAACTCTACACCCTTCTGGGTTCAATATCCAGTTCAACAATTTTAGGGCTTGAGCTTTTCCCATGATTTTACCCCAACCCCCACACACCAGGCCTTACTATCACCTCGCCTGCTATTATACACAATACTTTGTAACTGGATCCTGGACTTTCTGACTGAGAGACCTCAGGCCAAATTGGGGACAGCATCTGCAACACCATCACACTGAGCACAGGGCCCCCTGGGGCTGTGTACTTAGTCCACTGCTGTTCACCCTGCTGATGCACGACGATGCAACGATGCACAGGTTGAATCACATCATCAAGTTCGCTGATGATATGATTATAGTCAGTCTCATCAGCACAAACGAGTCAGCACACAGAGAGGAGGTGCAGCAGCTAATGGACTGGTGCAGAGCCAACAATTTGTCTCTGAACATGGACAAGACAAAAGAGATGGTTGTTGACTTCAGGAGGGCAGGGAGTGACCACTCTGTGTTTGACGCTGATGGCTCCCCCATGGAGTTCGTGAAAGGCACCAAATTTCTTGCCATACACCTGGCAGAGAATCTCACCTGGACCCTCAACAGCAGCTCCATAGCCAAGAAAGCCCAGCAGCATCTCTACTCTCTGTGCAGGCTGAGGAGAGCCCACCTCCCATCTCCATCCTCACCACATGCTATGGAGAGTTCATTAAGAGTACCCTGAGCTACTGCATCACTGCCTGGTTGGGGAACTGGACTGACTCAGATCACAAGACCCTGCAACGGATAGTGAGGACAGCTCATTGGGTCTCTCTTCCCTCAATTACTGGCGTTTACACTACACACTGCATCCGAAAGGCTAAGAGCATGGTGGAAGACCCCCACACAACCCTCAGTCAAACTTTTCTCCTTCCTGACATCTGGTAGAAGATATCGGAGCATTCGGTCTCTCACAGTCAGACTGTGCAACAGTTTCTTCACCCAAGCCATCAGGCTCCCGAACACAGTATGATCAGACTCTTTCCCATCTGAAATTCTTTGCATGACTTTGAATTGCTGCTAGAACAATGTCTATGATTTATCATTATTCTATTACATTCTAACTTGCGTGTTTTGCACTTCTTATGCACTTTGTGCCATGTACGATTGTATAGATTGTGCTGTCCATGCAGCATCCTTGGTCCTGGAGGAACGCTGTCTCATTTTTACTATTACTCTACTTTACTATTATCTGCCCTCATTTGTAACTAGTCATGCTCCTAGACTGACAATTAACCACTCATTTGGCTGTTCAACTGTTTTCCCCTCCTTTAGTTTCTATCCCCACCTATTGTTTACTCTTTACCCCTTCCCCTCACCTTATTCTCTGTAGAAAACCCAACATTTTCCTAGCTAGCATCAGTTCTGAGGAAGGGTCACTGGGCCTGAAACATTAACTTAAATTTCTCTCCATAGACGCTGAGCTTTTCTAGCAATTTCTGTTTTTGTTTCTGACAATTTCATGCTGATCAATCTAAAATCCAGAGGAATTCTAAATTGAAGTGATTTCTTGAATCTATTGCCATTTAATTTTATTTGAAGATATATGACTGCTGTGCAGACTCTGTTCACATCATCTGAACATGTGATGGAAGTAATTTGATTAGTAAGTTTCTAAAGATAACAGGATATGTAAAATGATTTGTTACCTTTAAAGCAAAATATAAATGTGTTTTGTTGAGATTGCAAAGAGTTAGGAAAACTTCTGAGAATGGATTAACTGAACAGACCTTTCAAACAGTGAACCCCAGAGGCACAATGTACCATATGGTCTCCTTCTTTGCTGTATGTTTCTGTAATTTCATATTTGAATATTGTGGAATAGTTTCTGTTCTGGGCACAATTGTCAATTTTGGCACAAAATTCTTTTCATTTTGAGAAATAATTTCTTCCTAAATTTGCACCCAAAGTCATTTGCATTTCATCCAAAGCTAAGGGTTGTGAACTAGTAACAATTAAGCAGCATTTCAGAATATAGTTTTAAATTGAAAATGTTTACAAAATTCCTTCAGAGAGATGGCTTAGTAAAGTTTGATAAATGTTGCTGAAGTGCTTTTTCCAATCATTATTATTTTAAATCAGAGTCAATCCATTGCCTGTGAATAAACTGATTTTAATTTACTGACAATAATGAAGCACATTTGAGATTAAATTCCTGGCCTGTAACTCTATAAATTATTTCTGATCAAAGCAAATATACCAAACAGATCAGCTCAATGACTGGAGTATGAGGGAAAAACAAACTTGCAATGTAGGACCTGAAGGCATGTAACTTCATGTGTCTAGTGTTCTTTCTTTGACAGGTAGTTGGTGGTAAATTAACTGCTCTGTATATGTAGTTTCACTGTGATGGATAGCAATGAGTGGATTATCAGATAGTTACACAAATCTTGAATTGACAACTTCAGGAGCTTGTGTTTTTACTGGTTCACAGAGCTCTACAATTTATGTCAACACCAAATTTGCTGAGTGCCACCTAATATTTCATAAAGTAAGAATTGATTTTCATTGTTGGAAAGGTCATGTTTTGCCAGCCTAAGCTTCTGTCCAGAGCCTCGGCTCTGTGATCTTACTCAGTAGTTCAATGTGACATGACATTCTTGAAGTTAACCAGTGCAAGTTGTTGCCATTTGTTTCAAATTGAGTTTCTGCTGCTTTGCTTCAAATTGATGTTTGACATTGTCACCACATAAAACGTCAAAAGGCAATGAAGGATAAAACAAATCATTGGAAACTACTGCTGTGTTTAACAAGGGTGATACATGCGACATGATTCTGTGTGAATTAGGGTGGAAAATACACCACTGTCACTTTTGTGATCTAGGACTTGGAGTGGAAATCACTTCAGCAAAGATGGGGAGAAAACTAAATTAACAACATACTATAAAATGTGGAATGAGCCGGTGGAATCATTAGAAGCAGGTACCTGGTGCATTCTGGTAATCACAAAACTTGAGGCAGATATCCACATAATCTACAAAGACCATTTATTTCCAAGACAGTGCATCAACAATCTTTCTTTCCAAAGTCAATCCCAGGCTGGAACCAGCTGCCAAGGGATGTAATAAGAGCAAAAATCTTGAAGACCCACATGTAGGTTATTTCTACTGATAAGCTTATTAGGTACACAAAATCAGCAGGTCATGTCTGATTATCCTAGTGTTAACTATAAGTACTGGTGAAACACACAAATACATGTTTGGTATGCTAATATAATGAAAGTAGAGGCAGGAAGGAGACACTGCAACTGCTTTCACTATATGTCGTGCTTCTTAAAACACTGGGAAAAAAAAACACATGTGAAAGTGGAAATGGAGGCAGAAGACATCCTGAAAGACAATGGCTGAAAACATTATTTAGACCTTTGGAGAGCTCACTGACTAGTCACAGGTATGACCACAATGATTTAAGTGTGATATGCACACAAATAATATTCAAAACAAGCCTGCCACTTCTAACAGAAATGTAATTGATATGTACATTTACATAACAAATATCTCGCATCATTCCATGTAAAACTTTGCTCTCTAGAAGTGAAACTCAGCCTGGTAAATGCAGAGTGGCTGAGTGTAAATCAACAACTTGTCTTATCAACTATTTTCTCCATTAAAACAATTGATGTTTCATATCTACAGATGCAGTCAGCTTCAAACAACCTAATGTTGTTTGTGATACATGAGCCAAAAAAATATGCTGAGTGACATAAAAGAACAAATAATAGATGTATTTGTGCCAATTTATTTGGGGGAAACTTTAAATTTTACTGCTGGGAGCAATACAGATAACAGCACTTCACACAGTATTTTATATTATGCCAGACCTTTTCTAGTGAATTAAATGGGAAAATAATCAGTCTGTGGGATGCACTTTGGGTGTCAGATTCAGTATAGTATTGCTTCAATCTTGTCATAAAATAGTCATTTGGTAGTACAGAATTTGTGTATTGTGCCATGTTTAACATTAGATATGATTCTTTGCTGAGGCAGTATTTGCTAAGTAATCCTGAGTGTGTGAAGAATCACATTGATCATCAGTTAGGTCTGCATTGTGGCACACCAATCCACATTTATTAATTCGCTAAGTCCTGTTTGCATACAGTATGAACATACTACTCAGTGGGTTTCAACTCAACAGATTTGACTGCAGCCATTCTCTGTTTCATTGTTCAGGATAATGTCTTGACCAATTGGAGTTAAGATTTAAATAAAGCTTAGCAGTTAAATTTCAGTCATTATTAATTGGTGCATTCTACATGGCAATTCCTGTATTAATCAGAATCCATTGGTCAACTAATATACACTCCTCTCACATCTTGGTTTTGCTGCATTTTGATACTTCTTGCAAATTGGCCCAACAACTGCAAAAGAATACCTTCACGAAATTTCACCAACACCTTGTCATTAAAGATAAAGTTGATCTCATCTGCTTTCTATTATATTGGTCTTATTTATCTTCACTAAGTGGCATCCTGAATTATTGAAGGGCCTCCAAATCAAAATATGCACCGCGTCTCAGCTGGAAAGTGGGTCAACCCCCATGTTCCAGTGTTAATCTGCAGCACATGCCATTAAAGGTTGAAGTTCTCACTCAAAGAACATGTATACAACAACAACGCTGACATCGCAGTGGGGCACTGAGGGAGTGCTGCATTGTTGGAGGCGTCATCGTTTCTGCCAGATGATAAAGCAAGGCTCTATCTGTCTGATAATGTGAATGTTAAAGGTCCCAGGTTACAATTAAAAGAACACTGTAACTCTGTCTGGAGTCTGAGCTAATAATTAGACACAACTACATCAAATATCAGACTGTCTGCTCATTGTCACATTGCTGAAATCGGCTGCTAAGTACTTTGTTGGATATTGAGATCTTCTAAGGTAATGAAAGATCAATTGAAGGTCATCTGTTTCATTCTTTTGATGTGTTGGCTGTCTTGAAGTGAAGGACAAAGTAATGACATTTTAGGTGCATTAGTTGGTGCTTATATTCAACACAACAATATCTAAATTAGAACTGAAGTAATGAGGAAACAATTTGAGTATTTGATGGGCATTTTGATGATGAAATTTCTACATAAAAATATAAAAACTTTTGGAAACAATGGACATTGATATTTTGTGCCAACACTGTTGCTTCACCTAACTTTTTCATCCACATGCATTCAATCAAAAAATTATTCCAAAGTCCAGTGAGGAGATGGTTTACACTTAAAAAGCAATCTTGAACACATTTGAGATTAGTAATAAAAGACATTTATCAAACATATTGTAATGTAAGGTAGATTGTAAAGCTAGGCTATTGATGGATAATAAAATTCAATTGTTCATCCTTTACAAACAACTTTTGTGTGCTCACCAAGATCAGCAATCATTGTCATGCTTTTTAAATCTGGATTGGTGAAGACCACTTCAGGCCAAAATCAATATCGATGCTGGGTCTAAAGGAAACATAGAAATATTATTCATTTGTCTGCCTTTGATGAACATTCGTCCAAGAATTTGACTGCCGCCATGGGAACTGATGAAGAGATATGCAAACCACCTCCTGCCAAGACAACAGCTTTTGTAGCAGATTGACTGCAATTAATTTCTGTATCAGTGAGAGATGGAGGCTCTTTTTTGTACTAATTATATTCTTAGTGAATTTCTGAAACATTTAGTTTAGTTCAATTTGACATACAGATATTAGGATGTGAAATATTTCTTATTTCATTATTCACAGCATCTATCATAGTAGCCATTGACATTAATTTGACTAAGAAGTTGTTCCTGGTCTTCACAATGAGGAAAGTAATCTTATTTAAGATGACCACAATTGATATCATGAAGTATTTGTCACCTCTGCAAGTACATTTTATCAGCTAAGGGTATTTTTTTAAAGGTGTGTAATGAAGGGAAGAGAGACCCGACGATTCTCTCAGCTGTCCTCACTATGCGTTGCAGGATCTTATGATCTGAGATGGTGCAATTCCCGAACCAAGCAGTGATGCAGCAGCTCAATGAGCCCTCTGTAGAATGTGGGCTTTCCTCAGTCTACACAGAAAGTAAAGATGCTGATGGACTTTCCTGGGTATGGAGTTGAAGATCCAGATGAGATACTCTGCCAGGTTTACGCCAAGAAATTTGGTGCGCTTCATGACCTCCACAGGGGAACCATCGATGTCCAGCAGAGAGGGGTTGCTCCATGTCCCCCTGAGGTCATAGTCTGCGGGTGGTGTAGGAGCTGCTCACTTCACACATTGGACCTGGCATAGTATTAAGGATGGCTTAGGTCACAGACTTCTGTGACTTCCTCAGCATTCTCAATTTCCCTGTCTTTTACACCCAGGTTAACAGAAAGCATGGGCAGGTTTCCATTTTTAAAAAGAATGACAATTTATTACAGAATAACTTTACTCTATCTCCAGGTAAAGATTTATAAACCATTGGCACATAACTTGATGAATTAAAACTCCAATCCCCTTATACACAACCTGTCTCCACACCCATGTAAATAGGAAAAAAAAACAATGGGTGTGATGAAGGGAGGGGAAATTTGACAAAAAAGTTCAGTATAAGATTTTCGATATAATCCTTTTGCTGATCAGAACATTGCTTCCCCATCTTCATTCTTTAGATACTGTCACTAGTTTACAGGAGTCACAGGGTAATTGGTAACTGGTTTTTGACTTGTCTTTTCAAAGTCACATTTTACTGTAACTGAAAAAGTGAAAATAACTGGCTGTCTTCCAGCTTGCAGAGCAAAAACAGCTCCATCTCCTCTAGAGGTCCAATAGTTTCCACCCAAATGTTCATCCCATCCCCCCCAGCTATTTAGCTGCATAAGTATCAATTGTGTAGTTGTTCACAGGTAGTAGGTGTTGAAACCTTCTCTAATTGTTTATTGTCTGTATTTTTACTCCTTTATCAGTTTTGGTTTGCAAGTGAGGTTGAATTGTGGACTTTATGTAGTAAAAGGAAAAGAACAGACCAGACAAGCTTTTATAAGGCCTAGCCTGGAGGTTATTTGAAGGTTGATTCTTGATCAAAAGGGTTTCCAACAATCCCAGGAAGAACATTGTGTTTCAACCAATAGCAGAAGTTGGCTATTAACAAGGTCAGTACCTGAAAATTGGTTCTGGTAAGTCTGGAAGAAATCTTATGCTCAAATAGATGGCAGAGGTTGAATGGTAATTGAGGCCTCAGGACTATCAGGGCAGGACTATAGTTGGAGTTGTGTTTAAACCATGTTTTCTGGAGGAAATTATCTTGGCGGCAGATAAGACAGCATGAAGATTTGAAAGCTTTCTGCTTAAACTCCCACCAGAACTTTTGGAAGCCTAAAAATTAGAAAGGTATGTTAGAAGAGTCCTGAGAGAACTGAGAAAGTGATCCATGTCAATGGTTTAAAAGAAAAATCAGTCAACATTTGGGTGGCACAATGGATCAAAGGTTAGTACTGCTGCCTCACAGAGTTAGGGACCAGGTTCAATTTCCCACCTTGGGTGACTGTCTGGTGTTTGCACATTCTCTCTGTGCCTGAGTGTGTTTCTGATGGTTTCCTTCCACAACCCAAAGATGTGCAAGTTAGGTGGATTAACCATGGTAAATGCTAAAAGGCTAGGGTGGGAGGCTGGGTCCAGGTGAAAGGATTAGTCTCAACTCAATGTCCCCTTTGTGCACTTTCGGGATTCTATGAGTCTATGCTAGTGAAACAATACATCATGAAACCATTTAAGTAACCTAGCCAGTTTGTTATTTTCTTTTATTCATTCCCTCAACTGTATTGATTTGTCTGCCTTCTGTGTGAATGGGGCTGATAGCAAATGTTTTGTGTTTAAAGCAGAGATGTCAATCAGATTACTATGTTGTTTCATTTTTTTTTCTCTGTTAAATACACAATAACTTTAGCAGAGAATTATTTGTTTCAGGCATAAAATCAGTAACTGAAATTAATTATTCACAAAGATTGGAATTGGTTATTCAAAAGTTTGGTCAGGAACCTTTGGAGTAGATGTTGACAGTCTTCAATGGTTTACTTTTGCAGTGTTGTGAATACAGAGGCAGAAAGGCTAATTTGGTTCATCTGTCTGGTCTCTGCGATGCAACTAAGGCTTTTGTCGTTGATAAATGGTCACTAGCCCCCAGACTAATCAACCTTCATTGCCCGCCAGAGGCCCATTCTTGTGCTTGTCTCCAGCTCATCTATAAACCCAGCTTTCATTCCAGTTCTGAAGAAGGCTCATTGGATCTGAAATATTTACTCTGCTTTCTTTCCACAGCTCCTGCCAGACCTGGTTGGTTTTCCCAGCAATTCCTGTTTTTCTCCAGGTTTCCTTTCTTGCTTGAACAAACAGCTGTGTAACCAGTACTTACAATGGCTGCCCCATGACTGGCTTTTAAAAGGTGCAGCATTCTTCAACAATCCTTGGGCTATACAACAGCTCTGTTCCTTTGTCCTGCACAATCACAAATACAAAATGTTTTTTAAAGTGCCTTCACAATAGATATTTTAATATAACTTACTTCGTATTTTTGACAATTGAACTAATGGCATTTGGGTTATCTGTGCATCTAAAAGTTTAATGATTGTTTTCAATTATTTAATTTAATAGTCAAATTAAATGATTTAATTTAACCTCTTGTTGTTTCTGTAGCCAAGATGATATCTGTTACAAAAAGCATTCTGAAAGAGACAATTTGGAGAGACTATGGAAATGTGTTTAGTTTGGGAGACTTATGAGCGGACATAGCGAACAGTTGTACATAGGGTTCGGTTTAGAAGGGCAGAGATTATTTTTATTTTCATTTTTGTTAGGAGAAACACTTCTAATGTGAGGGAAAAAGACTCTTTAGTTTCAATTTGGACAACTTTGTCAAAGTCTTAGCTGAAACTGGATGTATAAAGTCATTGCTCCGGAGAAAGCGAGGTGGTTTAGAAATGTTGAGAAAAATATTCCACCAATGTAAAGAATTTAGTATAAAAGTTCCAGATCAGAAATATTTGGTTAAAACACTGAAGTCTATATTTGCGGCTCATCCTCGGTTGTATGAAGGTGTATCAGACTGGGATATATTAAAATTAAGCCTTTTGAAGTGGATTCTCTCTACACGAGTATACAAAATCAGTATTGGGATTAATAGGATTGCATTTTACCATGTATTTCAAAATCTTTAAATTTATGTCAAATGTACATAGCTTAGTTTATTCCATCTTCTCTTATCTTGTATAATAAACTTCTGTTTAACTGTTAAAACCAAATCTGCATCATGGTGTGCATAAGTTTAAGTGAGAGACACCCCCATTAAAATAAGAATAAATTATGACCTATGAAGCTGGCTTTCCACCTGGAATTTGACTTGTCCAATAATTGCATCAGTTAGGATCATAACACACTATTCAGATATTATTGTTTCAACTGTCTATCATTTGGGACCTCCTCTACACCAGAGATTTTCCAAACATCAATGTCCCAACTCCTGAAAGGGAGACAAGGAACTATTTGCCATATGACTAATATCTTAGTGTGTGGTAAAATAAAGAAAAGAAAAACATGACTAGAAAATCAGAGATGTGTTAGAGAAGCAACAGAACACAGGCCTTACATCAAATGAGAAATGCAAATTCTCCAGCGAGACAATTACATTTCTGGGTCATATTATCAGAGAACGGAAACCAAGGTTGATCCAAGAAATTTAAGACACATCAGGGAGTTTCCTGCATAGAAACGCATAAATAATGTACAGTGTTTTGAGGAGTGATGAATCAGGTAGGAAAGTTTATCCAAGACTGAGTCAGTTTTACTCAAACGATAAGAGAGCTTTTGAAAAAAAGACAAAATGAGGGGATTAAAGTCAGGAACAAGCTGCAGTTTTCTGAAATGATTACAGATGAACTACTTTTTCTGATGATGTTGTACATTGAAACCCAGGTTTATTCACAAAGCAGATTCAAATGCAATGTACAAACAGTCAGTTGCAATCACTGTTTAAGTACAAACTTACATAACATAAAGCTGACTCTATTTTACACTGAAGGACTTGCAAGAGACTGAACAAAGGTATGTAAACTTAGAGAAAGAAGTGTTGGCCGTGACATTGGGTCATAAATCCTATTCATAAATTATCTCATGGAACTACAACTCCAGTTTGAGATGGATCACAAGCCGTTGGCAATGGTACTATGATCAAGAAGAATCTTTTAAAATGTCTCATAAAATACAGATTTAGAATTAGCCTGATGAGGTATGACTGTGGAAATGATTAGATTAGATTACTTTACAGTGTGGAAACAGGTCCTTTGGCCCAACAAGTCCACACCAACCCGCAACCCACCCTGACCCATTCCCCCAACGCTACAGGCAACTTAGCATGGCCAATTCACCTAACCTGCACATTTTTGGACTGTGGGAGGAAACCGGAGCAAACCCATGCAGACACAGGGAGAATGTGCAAACTCCACACAGAGTCACCTGAGGCAGGAATTGAACCTGGGTCCCTGGCACTATGAGGCAGCAGTACTAACCACTGTGCTA
The DNA here is from genome assembly GCF_020745735.1 of Hemiscyllium ocellatum. Lineage (NCBI taxonomy): Eukaryota > Metazoa > Chordata > Chondrichthyes > Orectolobiformes > Hemiscylliidae > Hemiscyllium > Hemiscyllium ocellatum. The sequence continues at coordinate 30,426,325 of NC_083421.1, read as the reverse complement.
CCGTGCCACCCATTGTTGGCTTTCATATTCTAGGCAAGGTAAGGCTTGAGCAGGAATAAAAGGAGTTTATTATTGTGAAAGAAGTAGATACTTACCGTAAGTTGTAACAAACACTTTTCCAACAACTAAAGGAATGCTCAGTCAAATTTATTCAGCTCAGAAGTGTGACAATGAGTCTGACTGCAAGGATGGTAGAAATAAAGTCCTGCATTCAGCAAACTAAGTGCTAATGTGGCATTATAATCAAAAACAACTTTGGAAAATAGTGGATTATTTATTGGTGGATGACCACAGAATGATTATAGAAAAGTTGACGCAAAGAGATGTTCACACTGAAAATCCACATGGGCCATCAATGCATCATGAAGGTCAGAGGAAGAACAAAGTGTGGGGCAGCTGACATTTTGAAAAGCATGCAGGATTGCATTTTGCAGTGCCAAACATGAACCATTCACAGTCAAATACTGACAGAGCCCAATTATTTCAGCAAGATTCTTACAGAAAGGCTAGCAATGGACATGTTTGATTTTAGAGGCATTAATACTCAAGGTAGAATGTGCAGTGGCAACACTTAATCCAACCAGAGCAGACTCAGTAACCAGAGCACTAAAAAGGATATTCACAATATCCAGTTACCCACGTGTATTGGTATTGGTAGTGGATGCAGCCTTGATGTCAAGAGCTGTCACTCTCTCTTCAGCTCTGGAACTCAGCTCTTTGTCCATGTTTGAAGCAAGGCTATAATATGGTCAGGAAGTGAGTGGCCCTGGCGGAACCCAAAGTGGATGTCAATGACCAGGTTACTACAGAACAGTTGCTACTTGATAGCACTTTTGAGGACACCTTCCATCACTTTACTGATGATCAAGAGTAGCCTGAAGGGGTGATTATTGGCTGGGTTAGATTTATCCTGCTTTTTGCATACAGACGTTACTGGGAAAGTTTCCATTTTGCCGGATAAATATCAGTGTTGAAACTGTACTGGAAAAGATTTGGCTAGGGGAGCAGCAAGTTCTGGAGCACAAGTCTTCAGCATTATAACCAGAATGTTGTCAGGGCCCATAGTCTTTGCAGTGTCCAGTGCCTTCAACCATTTCTTGATACTACATGGAGTGAATTGAATTGGTTGGTGCCTGGCATCTGTGATGCCTTGGACAACTGGAGGAAGTCAAGATGGGTCATCCATCTGGCTGAAGAATGCTGCGAAAGCTTGAGCCTTATCTTTCACTCTGATGTGTTTGGCACTTTCTTTATTGAAAGTGGAAATATTGAAGCCTCCACCTCCAGTGAGTTGCTCGATTGTCCACTCCCATTCATGACTTGATATGGAAGCATTGCAGAGACAGATATGTTCAATTGGTTGCAGGATCACATAGCTCCATCTATCTTGTGCTGCTAATGCTGTTTGGAATGGAATCAGACATGTTTGGTAGCTTTACCAGGTTGACACCTCCAGTTTCAGGTCAGCAGAGGGTCATTGAGGGTCAGGAGAAGATCAGGAAAGTATCAGCAAGCGTAAGGAGAAAATCAGGAAAGGAGTAATGATGGTCCCGGGAAGAGTCAAGGGGGGTAAGGAGAGGGTCAGAGAGGGTCTAGGAAAGGGTCAGCAAGGATTCAGGTGGGGAAGGAATGAACCAATCTCAGTCAGGTGCTAACATGTGATAGCTGAGGCAGGAGATGTACTGGAGCTTGGCGATTCCTTGTGAGCTATCTACAGCTGATGTTATTCTTACGTATCTTATAATTTCTCTGCTTTTATAAAACTCAATTTAAGTCTGTCAAAATTCCTGACAATGTTCTCTGAAAGCAACTGGCGGGTCTGAGCATCCTTCAGTCAATGCGGCCCGATTGCTGAAGCTGGAATCGCAACCCAGAGATCAAGAGAGTTACCAGGACTCTCGCAAGCCCAACTCCCTGGAGAAACCCGGAAACGAAGCCTGACCCCGCGGGACGCAACATCGACAAGGCCTGACCAGATTGATTGCATCCACCATCACCCTACCACCAACCCCCACCACTTCCCCCACCCACCCCATTGTTCAAGGCTGCAACTAGTTGCCAGGACTCCATATGGACCACTCACCTTGTTGAACAGTAGGGGCCTCTCACCATTGGCCGAGATCACAAGATCCCCCTTACCCACCAGAGTTTTTAAAGCTATAACGGGTGCTCAGGGTTCTATCAGAAGCACTCACATATGTCTAGAAGCAGCTGACTTCATTCACCAATGCCTGGGATTGACTAGGAAGAGTGACCTACCTGGGAAATGAAGGAGACATGCTGGACTTCAGATGAGACTGAGACTCCGAGGATTCAAGTGCCCCGCCCCAGCATACACTTGGCAAACATCCAAGCCATTGAAAACAAGGTGGATGACTTTAAAGCTACCCTCACGTTCCAAAGAGAATTGAGGGACTGCTGTGTGCTCTGTTTTTACAGATGCATGGCTCACTCTTGCTTCACCTGATTGTACCCTACAACCTGAGGCTTTCTCAATTCACCGAATGGACTAATCAGCACTCTCAGGTAAAGCAAGGGACGATAGGGTCTGCTGCCTAACCAATGCCCTCTAGCCCTTAAATGTGGTGACCTTGGTGAGTTACTGGTCCTTGGGCATAGAACAGCTAACAGTAAAATACTGTAATCATTCCTTCCAAGACACCTGAGTCCATTCCACAACTAAACACACCACATTCCCCTCTTCTCCACAGCACCTTCCCATGTAGAGGCAGAAGATGTAATACCTGCCCCTTCACCTCCTCCCTGGTAACCATCCAAGGGCCTAAACAGTCTTTCCAGGTGAAAGCAGCATTTCACCTGTACCTCCTCCAAACTTGTATATGTATCTGCTGCACCCAACATGGCCTACTCTACAATGGAGAAACCAAACACAGACTGGGTGACCGCTTTGCAGAAAACCTCCAGTCCATGCCCAAGCAGGACCTTGACCTTCCCGCAGCTGGTCATTTAAACACAGCATCCTGCTCGTATGCCCACTGTCTGTTCTCGACATAGAGTCATAGAGATGTACAGCATGGAAACAGACCCTTCGGTCCAACCCATCCATGCCGACCAGATATCCCAATCCAATCTAGTCCCACCTGACAGCACTCGGCCCATATCCCTCCAAACCCTTCCTATTCATATACCCATCCACATGCCTCTTAAATTTGCCACATCGTCTGGCAGCTCATTCCATACATGTACCACCCTCTGCATGGAAACGTTGCCCCTTAGGTCTTTCTTATAGCTTTCCCCTCTCACCCTAAACCTATGCCCTCTAGTTCTGGACTCACAGACACCAGGAAAAAGACTTTTTCTATTTATCCTATCCATGCCTCTCAAAATTTTGTAAACCTCTATAAGGTCACCCTTCAGCCTCCGACGCTCCAGGGAAAACAGCCACAGACTGTTCAGCCTCTCCCTGTAGCTCAGATCCTCCAACCCTGGCAATATCCTTGTAAATCTTTTCTGAACCCTTTCAAGTTTCACAACACCTTTCCAATAGGAAGGAGACCAGAATTGTATGGAATATTCCAACAGTGGCCTAACCAATGTCCTGTACAGCTGCAACATGACCTCCCAACTCCTGTACTCAATACTTTGACCAATAAAGGAAAGCATACCAAACGCCTTCTTCACTATCCTATTTACCTGCAACTCCACTTTCAAGGAGCTATGAACTTGCATTCTAAGGTCTCTTTGTTCAGCAACACTCCCTAGGACCTTACCATTAAGTGTGTAAGTCCTGCTAAGGTTTGCTTTCCCAAAATGCAGCACCTCACATTTATCTGAATTAAACTCCATCTGCCACTTCTCAGCCCATTGGCCCATCTGGTTCAGATCCTGTTGTAATCTGAGGTAACCCTCTTCGCTGTCCATTATACCTCCAATTTTGGTGTCATCTGCAAACTTACTAACTGTACCTCTTATGGTCACAAGCAAATCATTTATGTAAATGAAAAGAAGTAGAGGACCCAGCACCGATCCTTGTGGCACTCCACTGGTCACAGGCCTCCAGTCTGAAAAACCACCCTCCACCACCACCCACTGTCTCCTACCTTTGAGCCAATTTTGTATCCAAATGGCTAGTTCTCCCTGTATTCCATGGGATCTAACCTTGCTAATCAGTCTCCCATGGGGAACCTTGTCGAACGCCTTACAGAAGTCCACATAGATCACATCTACTATTCTGCCCTCATCAATCTTCTTTATTACTTCTTCAAAAAACTCAATAAGTTTATGAGACATGATTTCCCACACGCAAAGCCATGTTGACTGTCCCGAATTAGTCCTTGCCTTTCCAAATACATGTACATCCTGTCCCTCAGGATTCCCTCCACCAACCTGCCCACCACCGAGGTCAGACTCATCTATAGTTCCCTGGCTTGTCTTTACCACCCTTCTTAAACAGTGGCACCACGTTTGCCAAACTCCAAGTCTTCCGGCACCTCACCTGTGATTATCGATGATGCAAATATCTCAGCAAGAGGCCCAGCAATCACTTCTCTAGCTTCCCACACTGTTCTCAGATACACCTGATCAGGTCCTGGGAACTGATCCACGTTTAACCATTTCAAGACATCCAGCACTTCCTCCTCTGTAATCTGGACATTTTACAAGATGTCATCATCTATTTCCCTACAGTCTATATCTTCCATATCCTTTTCCACAGAAAATACTGATGCAAAATATTCATTTAGTATCTCTCCCATTTTCTGTGGCTCCACACAAAGGCTGTCTTGCTGATTTTTGAGGGGCCCTATTCTCTCCCTAGTTACCCTTTTGTCCTTAATATATTTGTAAAAACCCTTTGGATTCTCCTTAATTCTATTTGCCAAAGCTATCTCATGTCCCCGTTTTGCCCTCCTGATTTCCTTCTGAAGTATACTCCTACTCTCTTTATACTCTTCTGAGGATTCACTCGATCTATCCTGTCTATACCTGGCATATGCTTCCTTCTTTTTCTTAACCAAACCCTCAATTTCTTTGGTCATCCAGCATTCCCTATGCCTACCAGCCTTCCCTTTCACAGTGACAGGAATATACTTTCTCTGGATTCTTGTTATCTCATTTCTGAAGGCTTCCCATTTTCCAGCCGTCCCTTTACCTGCGAACATCTGCCTCCAATCAGCTTTCGAAAGTTCTTGCCTAATACCATCAAAATTGGCCTTACTCCAATTTAGAACTTCAACTTTTAGATCTGGTCTATCCTTTTCCATCACTATTTTAAAATGAATAGAATTATGGTCGCTGGCCCCAAAGTGCTCCCCCACTGACACCTCAGTCACCTGCCCTGCCTTATTTCCCAAGAGTAGGACAAGTTTTGCACCTTCTCTAGTAGGTACATCCACATACAGAATCAGAAAATTGTCTTGTACACACTTAAGAAATTCCTCTCCATCTAAACCTTTAACCTTATGGCAGTCCCAGTCAATGTTTGGAAAGTTAAAATTCCCTACCATAACTACCCTATTATTCTTCCAGATCGCTGAGATCTCCTTATAAGTTTGTTTCTCAATTTCCCTCTGGCCATTGGGGGAGGGGGTCTATAATACAATCCCAATAAGATGATCATCCCTTTCTTATTTTTCAGTTCCACCCAAATAACGTCCCTGGATGTATTTCCAGGAATGTCTTCCCTCAGCACAGCTGTAATGCTATCCCTTATCAAAAATGCCACTCCCTCTCCTCTCTTGCCTCCCTTTCTATCCTTCCTGTAGCATTTGTATCCTGGAAAATTAAGCTGCCAGTCCTGCCCATCCCTGAGCCATGTTTCCGTAATTGCTATGATATCCCAGTCCCACGTTCCTAATCATGCCCTGAGTTCATCTGTCTTCCCTGTTAGGTCCCTTGCATTGAAATAAATTCTGTTTAACTTATTAGTCCTACCTTGTCCCTGCCTGTTTGACTCACTTCTGTTCTCAGCTGTACCCGTCTCAGATCGATCTCTTTCCTCACTATCTCCCTTGGTCCCTCCCCCCGACCTTACTCGTTTCAATCCTCCTAAGCAGTTCTAGCAAATTTCCCTGCCAGTATATTAGCCCCCTTTCCAATTTAGGTGCAATCCGTCCTTCTTGTACAGGTCACGTCTACCCCAAAAGAGATTCCAATGATCCAAAAATGTGAATCATTCTCCCATACACCAGCTCCTCAGCCATGCATTCATCTGCTCTATCCTCCTATTCCTGCCCTCACTAGCACGTAGCACTGGGAGTAAACCCTTGAGGACCTCCTTTATAAATTTCTGCCTAACTCTCTGTGATCTCCCTTCAGAGTCTCAACCTTTTCCCTTCCAATGTCGTTGGTTCCAATGTGGACAATGACCTCCTGCGGGCCCCTCTCCCCTGTGAGAACATTTTGCACCCTCTCTGAGACATCCTTGATCCTGGCACCAGAGAAACAACACACCATCCTACTTTTTCCCTGCTGGCCACAGAAACGTCTGTCTGTACCTCTGACTATAGAATCCCCTAACACAATTGATCTCTTGGAAGCTGACGTACCCCTCGTTGCATTAGAGCCAGTTTCAATACCAGAAACTTGGTTGTTCGTGCTACATTCCCCTGAGAATCCATCACCTCCTACATTTTTCAAAACTTGTTTGAAATGAGTATATCCACAAAAGACTCCTACCCTAGGTGCCGACCTCTCTCACCCTTCGTGGAGCTAACCCATCTATGTGACTGTATCTGAGATTGTCCCCCCTTCCTGTAACTGTCATCCATCACATACTGTTGCTGTTGCAAATTCCTCATCGCTTCTGTCTCTCCAACCGATCCACTCGATCTGATAAGATTTGCATCCAACAGCATTTATGGCAGATATAATCCACAGTAACCCTTAAACTCTCTTTAAACTCCCACATCCATGGGCGGCACGGTGGCACAGCAGTTAGCACTGCTGCCTCACAGTGCCTGAGACCCGGGTTCAATTCCCGACTCAGGCAACTGACTGTGTGGTGTTTGCACGTTCTCCCTGTGTCTGCGTGGGTTTCCTCCGAGTGCTCTGGTTTCCTCCCACAGTCCAAAGATGTGCTGGTTAGATGAATTGGCTATGCTAAATTGCCCGTAGTGTTAGGTAGGGGTAAATGTAGGGGTATGGGTGGGTTGCGGGTCGGTGTGGACTTGTTGGGCTGAAAGGCCTGTTTCCACACGGTAAGTAATCTAATCTAAGTAATTCATATAAGGGCCATTTTTGCTCCTTCACAATCTACAGACCCAGAAAATAACACCGTCTTATTCCTCTACAAACACTGCCCCAGGTTAAATTAATAGCTATGGCTTATATTTTAAGTTTAATCAAGAGACTTATCTCCAAAAACATATAATCAAGAAAGTACCCACTGTACCCACTACTGCAGCCTTTCTCTTGGACAGACTTAAAACAACAATTAACTTATCTGATTCTGTGCTGTGAACTTCGCCCAATATTTCCTCCAAGATTAGTTGTGAATTTCACTGTTTGTTAATTTTCCCAAATGCACTCCGATGTCCAGCGATACATGAATTCAAACAGCAAAGACAGTAACTGTGCATGTTCTCCCTTTCTCTCTCTCTCCTGCACTGCTGCAATGCTCCAGTGAACCACAGCACAAACTGGAGGAACACTATTCTCATCTCCAGAAATGGCATTTTGCAGCCTTCTGGACTTAATATTGAGTTCAGCACATTTAAATTGTAAACATTTATTTCCTTCCGTTTAGCTTGCTGGCATGTCCTCCCCCCTCCCCCCACCTCCCCCCCCCCCCCCCCCCACCCCATTCAATTTACTGTCCTTTCAACGCTGATACACCCCATTGTCTGTCATTCTCACATCCCAATCAATTAATCTGAACAATCAGCAAATTTTCTCCATCAGCATTCCACTCTTGACTAAAGCATAAATACTGCTCCCTCCACAGTTCACTAGCTCCGATGAAGCATCATCTAGACTCAGCATTAGCTTGCTCTCTCTCTGTGGATGCTGTCTGACCCACAGTGATCTCCAGCATTTGGTGTTTTCAGTACCATCCCTGCTACCCATTGTGTGAGTTCACCCCTGCATCCAGACAATGGTCAACAGCCCACCCCATGCAAAACTGAAGAATGCATTTGATGTAGTATACAGCACCAGTCTTGAGACTGAATACCCTAAGGCCTTGTTCATCGTAGCCAGTGACTTCAACTAGGCCAAGAATGTACTACCGAAATACCACAAACACGTCGCCTGCTCCACCAGAGGTCCAAACATCCTTGACTTTTGCTACACAGCCATCACGCAGGCTTATGCCCATAATTTTGACTCTGCTACTCGTTTTCTGCCTGACCTGCTGTGCTTTTCCAGCGCCTCACTTTTTAACGTTGATCTCCAACATCTGCAGTCCTGAGTTTCTCCTAGATGCCATGAGGCAATCTCAAATTAAGCTTGAGATGCAGACTGACCACATGGAAAGCTATCATTTGTGGCCAGGGTCACATTACATAATGGGCGACAAAGTGAAGTCGAGCAGAATCATTGGCACCAGTACATCCTTCCACAATGAGCTCAAAGCATTCTATGCTCTCTTTAAACAGAAGGTCAATAAAATTATGTTATCTGCTCCAACAGCTTTGAATGCCCCAGTACCCATGGTCACAGCCTTTGATGTTTGATCAGCCTCTTAAGGCTGAACCCATGGAAATGTCTTGCCTGGATGGAGTCTCTGGCCATGCACTTAGATTCTGTATGGACCAGCTGGCGGGATTATTCGCAGACACCTTCAACCTCTCCTCATCACAATCTGAAAGAAGTTCCATGCTGTACATTTCTGACTCTAACTCCAAAGAGGCAACTTGCAGCATGCCTCAATAGTGACTGCTCAGTGGCTCTGACACCCATAATTATGAAGTGCTTTGAAATGTTGGTCATGGTTCACATCGACACCAGCCTCTCAGATTGTCTTGATCTCTTGCAATGAGTCTACTAAGGCAACAGTTCCAAGGAAGATGACACCTCCTTGGCCCAACACTCATCCCTGGAACATCTGGACAACAAGGTCATCTACATCGGGCTCCTACTTATTGACTACAATTCCACCTTCAACACTATAACCACAAACTCAAATCCAAACTCCAGGACCTAGGTCACGATTACTCACTCTGTATCTGGATTCTTGACTTCCTGACCAACAGACTGGAGTCAGGAAGGATGGTAACACCTCCTCCTCCATGATAATCCTCAAACTGGTGTCCCACAAGGCTGCGTACACAGCCCCCTACTATATTCTTTGTACATACCTGACTGCCTAGTTAAATTCTGCACCAACTCCATTTCCAAGATTGCTGATGACACCACCACGAACAGCAATGACACACAATACAAGAATGAGATTGAGTGCTTAGCAGATTGGTGTAAAGACAAAAATCTCTCCACAAACATAAGCAAAAGGAAGGAGCTGGTCATTGACTTCAGGAAGTGGAGTAAAGGGCACGCCCCTGTCTGCATCAATGGAGCTACGGTGGAGATGGTCGAGCGTGTCAAGTCCCGAAGAGTGATGCCATCACCAATAATCTTTCCTGATCCACCCTCGTTGACACTACGGTCAAGAAAACACTGCCAGGCCTCTACTTCCTCGAGAAGCTAAGAAAATTTGACATGAGCATGAAGAATTTCACAATTATTTCTTGATGCACCACAGAAAGCATCCTGTCTGGATGCATCACAGTGTGCTTTGGCAACTGTTCTTCCCAAGACCACATAAAACTAAAGAGAGAAATGAACACAGCCCAGACCATCACACAAACCAACCTTCCATCCATTGACTCCATCTATACATCTTGCTGCCTCAGGAAAGCAACCAACATAACCAAAGACCCGTCCCATCATAGTTATATTCTTTTCCACTCTCTTACATTGGGCAGAAGATGTAAAAGTTTGAATACACGTACAAATAGATTCAAGAACAGCCTCTGAACCGCTTTCAGACTTTTGAATGGGCCTCTCAAATGTTAATGTTGATCTCTCTCTGCACCTTCTCAGCAAATATAACATTGTATCCTGCTTTCTCTCTGCTGCTCTGATGCACTTTGTACAGCACAATGTGTCTTTAAAGCATGTAAAACAACACTTTTCATTGTACCTTGGTACGCATGAGAGTCATAAATCAAACCAAACATATACTGACAGACAGTGCAAGCCAACAACACATGTGTTACTGCTTATAGCAACTGGCCAATTGGTGTTAAGAGTTGGATGCTTTGCCGAAGTAGGATATCTATATGAAAATCTATTCTCATCACTCAAATGCATTTTATCGCTTATACTAACTACCTTTCTTGTAGAAAACAATGCAGCATTCCTTCCACTTAATTGTCATGGCTGCAAATGTGTTGCTGGTCAAAGCACAGCAGGTTAGGCAGCATCTCAGGAATAGAGAATTCGACGTTTCGAGCATAAGCCCTTCATCAGGAACAATTGTAATGTGCATGTTATCCTGGTTTATCCATTAAACCTAATGGATGGTAAAATGTGGTGTTGTCAATAAAATTAAACACCATTCCATTTACTGTGATGTATGTTTTCTGGAAAGTTCTCAGTGCCATAGTCTCCTGGAGCCATGGAGTGGGTCTTCTTGTCCAGGGATGGTCAAAAGGCTTGCTCTATGTGAGTGCACAGTGACTGGGATAACACACCTGCAGTAAGAGAGAAACACTTACAATTCACACTGCAGTGTATGCTAAAGGTATCAGTAGCTGAGATATCAATAAAGCAAGAGAGAAAAGTAACTAAAAACCAGCCTGGTTTCATGAGGTGTGAACTAACAAACAGCACATTTCACTGTTCAAATGCTCATATTAAGTGGAGCACTTAAAATACTATTGGCAGCTCTGAAAAACTCATTCATGCGACATTTATGCTTCTTGTATTTTGGCTGATGCAAGTGACGATTTGTTGTAAATGATGATTTTATAAGTGGCAGGCACCATCTTCATTATATATTCATATTCATTTGATACAGGTTTGAGGGGATCGCCAGTTTTCTGTGCGACCAACAAATTAAGTAGAAATTAGATAGACTGTCAAACACCTCAGTCACTCTCACCACTGTTAGTATTCCAAAACCCAGACAATAAATTCTTATTTTCCATGCGCTACTTTATAACTTTGCATTGTTCAAAATTACAGGAGTTGAAACATAATCCTAACAGCAGTTGCTCAACAAACAATCAACCCCTGGTTTTACTGTGATGTTATTTTGCTTCCACCCCTCATGCTGCTTTTCCGTTTCGGTTTTGAGAAGCTGTGAGAGTGAAGTGGGAGGGTGAGGCCTCAGTTGGATTGTGGATACTGAGGTGACCAATTTGGCACAGAGTCCCTAGCTGAGGTTGAACAAAGAGTACAGGAGAGCTCTCCAGGTGGTGTGGTATCTGAGCTGGTTGTGATTGTAGCCCTGACAGTTGTCTCTCTGATCTCTGCTTCATCGATGTTACTGTCCAGGAAACACAAGCAAACTCTGTTCAAATAGTGATCAAATCATCAATCGATAATAGTGATTTATTGTAAAATGTCACTGTTTTCAATTCAAAGTAAAAGCTGATTTTCTATTATCTGAAATCTCTTGCACTTTTTTTAGGTGGTACTGACTGTCTCTGAGTCTTCCTCTCTCCCACTTCTTTATTTGATAGTAATTATCTTCTGGTTTCTGTATCCTCTTCTCTCCCATTCTTTTGGTCATATTGACCATCTCTGGGTAGACCACTTGCCGATTCTCCTAGATGCTGCTGACTGTCTCCTGATTTGTGGGTTCTCCTGCTCTTTGGTTGCTGGTGATAGTCTCTGGTTTCTTGTCTCTCCACTTGTTCAGAAATGACAAGAATACAGTATCTCACCACTCTTCCACCAATGCAGCACCTACTTTGCTTTGCATTGTTCTGCATGTAATCTTGCTGAAACTTTGATCAAGTTGCCCACACAGGTAAAGCTGAAGTATTTACATCAATCCAAACAAACCAACAATGAAATATACATGGTCGCAATTCTGCACTATACAAAAGGATGTTAAGCAAAAAAGAGCAAAAGTACATGACAATATATTGAAAAGATTTGCTCCTGATATAATTGCAATGAATAATAGCAACAGTGGAATGATTGAATAACTTCATGACAAAATGTGACATTTAAAGAGTCTCAGATTTGCTGTAAACTGACCTGGCCTGATGCTTCCTTCTTCATAAAGTGACCTTGTTCTGAAAACCTGAATTTATCCAATAAACTCTTTCCTGAGCTGATTCATTATCCCATGAAGTGAACAACAATTTGCAGAATTTATTTTCATACCACGTCAGCTCTGACCACTGGTAGGACAGCCATGCTGGTTAATTCACCTGCATCTCATTTCATTTGTGCATTCGCGGGCTAAGGGAATCAATCAAGATGACTACTCTTTTAGTAAGTTGTCTCAAATTGAGAATAAATATTAGCAGCATATTTGCCTTTATTTCAGATATTCTACCTCATTTTTAACAACTTCAATTACATATCATCAACTATTCCATTTTGCTTTCTAATTTTCTTCTTTTCTAATAATTTTGCTTGTTTTGCAAGAACAATAACATTAGCTAATAATGGCATCTTCTATACACTTGATTTCATGGATCATTTAAATTTTGTATTAATGTAGCCTCAGATCCAAAGCACAATGGGGATTCTTCATTGCACCAAATCTCACATTAAATCTTCTAATGGTGATCTTCGTCTATTAGAACTGAGTGGAAGCATTCCTACAGAAACATAGATTGTTCTTTCAGGTCAGGAATGAATGAATATATTGATTTGATCCTGGCTTAATTTTAATGTTGCAACTTGACTAAATTCTTCCAGTGCTGATTATTTTTTCTCCACTCATACCCCTTATTTTTTACCCACTGACAGATTACGTCCTGTGATACAATAACACTAATAGTCAATGTTTTGCAATGTCTACTATATGCATCCATACAGCTAATGCACAGGATATATGTGGCTCTGACCACTGCCACTCCTTTTCCATCCCAGCAAATATTATTGAATATACATAAAATTCAATTCAGTTTTTAATTGCATGGCCTTCATTTTTGGCACTTCCAACAGCAGTTGGTTCACCTTTCGCAATTAGTTCACCAAAGAAAATAAAAATAATCAAACAAAAGCCAATGTGGGATGACATACTAGAATCATTGTGAACAACTAATTTTGGACCAAGTGTAACAGAATTGCTCTAAATCCAAGTGGATGATGTGCTCATCACGCTCACACTCCAGCCTCAACTGAAGGATGGATTACTTTTAACTCACACCCTCAAATACTTGAATCAATAAAAATGCTGCATTTTCTAAGAGTGAAATGTATTTGGGTTTGCAAACATGCAGGCATGACTTCAAGTTGTAGTTGTACAGTTTTCTTCCATTGAGAGAAATTAATGTTCTTGAATAAGGTCACTGCAGCCTTGGCAAAGAATGATATATGTCTTCAAAGAAAATTATAGCATCACTTTTCATGTTCCACCTGATGGAGCATCACTGCATTGAGAATTTTTCAAACCTCAGCTTGGGCCTTCAATGAGAGACCTACTACTGCTTCTACTTGCAAAATCAGGTAAACCCTAGAATGATGACATCAGCTTGTATGAGGGGGCATAACTAAAAATTGAGGGGTGATAGATTTAAGACAGACATCAGAGGCAGGTTCTTTACTTAGAGAGTGATAAGGGAATGGAATGCCGTACCTGCCAATGTAGTCAACTCAGCCACGTTAGGGAGATTTAAACAATTCTTGGATAAGCACATGGATGATGATGGGATAGGGTAGGTGCCGAGCTGAGAATAGTTCACAGGTCAGCGCAACATTGAGGACTGAAGGTGCTGTATTGTTCTATGTTCTGTGTTCTAAACATTGTGTCGACAGTTTGAAAAGACTGAAGGAGATTCTGGGAATTAACATTGGATATTGCGGAGGAATTATTTGAGTGTGCACTTGTGGAAGATCAAAGAGAACTGATGGTCTTTGTGAGCAATTGGGTTAGATTTAAAAAAGCCTATAAAAGGTTTTGTAATGTTGTGTTGGTCTGTACTGTGAGTTGAAGCAGCTTTGCAGCTACTTAACACTGCTCTCCTGCCAGTTGCTCATGTTGGAACACTTGCGTTCGAATCGTTCAAGTACTACAGCAATAAAATCATTAAATTATTAGTTTACCACTTATGTAGAAAGCAGTTCAAGTTGAAATGAGCAAATCTGATTAATTGTAGCAGCAGAGAAACAATTAAATGAATCTAACTTTGGGTGCAAATCAGAAATATGGTTCAATTTTTTAACTACATAAATGATATGGAATACAAGAATGATACGGCAGAGGAAAAGGCCACTCAGCCCGTCATGTCTGTGCCAGGTTTCAGAAAAAGCAATCCATGTCCATCTCCTACCCTCCCTCCAAAGCTCAACAAAGTGTTTCTCCTTCGAGTTCCCTCCTGCGAGTTGGTAGTAAATCTGATTCCACCATTTCCTCAGGCAGTGTATTTCAAAGCATGAGAACTGGAGTTAAAGAAAAATCTCTTCATTTCACCTCTGGTTCCTTTGATCATTACTATTACACTTTGATTAATAACCCTTGATTATTCAAAACAAATTTTCCTCACAGGTTTTATTAGAGTTCTTCATAATTTTGAATACCTCCACTGTGTTTTCCTTTAACTTTTGCTCTAATCAGAATAATCCCAGCTTTTCGAATAGGTTCTGAAGAAGACTCATATTACACTTGAAACTTTGTTTTTCTTTCTGCAAATGTTGAGTATCTACTGAATATTCTACTCTTATCCCATCTTCTCTAGTTTCCCCATGCAACTGAAATTCTACAACCCAGTAATGACCTGTTCAATCTCTTCTACCCCTCTCTAACATTCATCCTAAAATATATGTCCAGAATTGGAATCAGTACTCCAGCTGGTGGATTGTAGTTGGGAATAAGTGAGTTAAGGCACAATTGGAGAGAGCACAAGTTCAAAAAGTTGGAGGGTGCACTCTCAATGCCTTGGCTGAGGATCAGAAATGAATAGAGATGTCCTGTAAGTACAGAGAACGTGGTTCTCATCTGGATAAATGTTCAAAAGAAAATGGGCAGAGATAACTAATTATGCAGGGCACTGACAGGAATCAGGTTTGGAGGGCAGTGCACAAGGAGTTCAATGACATGTGGTCAAGTTCAGTGAATGCATTTTCAAGGATTCTGTCCTATTTATTGTATACTCATCCCAAATCATCCCAACACCATCACTCAGCTATCATCAATCGATATCAATCAGGGTACACACAGAAGACTCATAAGACATAGGAGCATAAATTGTGCCATTCAGCCCATTGAATCTGGTCCACCATAACTGATAAGGTTCTCAACCTCATTCTCCCGCTTTCTCCCCGTAAGCCTTGATCCCTTTGATACTCAAGACCCTATCTATCTCAGTCTTAAATATACACAATGACCTGGCTTCCACAGCCTTCTGTGGCAATGAATTCCATAGATTCACTACTCCCTGGCAGAAGAAATTTCTCCTTATCTCCATTCCAAAAGATCTTTCTTTTACACTAAGGTTTTGCCCTTGGGTCCTAATCTCACCCACCAATGGAAACATCTCCCAACATCAACTCTGTCCTGGCCATTCAGTATTCTGCAAGTTTCAATTAGATCCCCCCACCCCATCTTTCTAAATTCCATCAAGTATAGACCGAGAGTCCTCAAACATTCCTCATACGTTAGCCTTTTCATTCCTGGGACCATTCTTGTGAACTTCCTCTGAAGACTCTCCAGGGCCAGTACATCCTCCCTGAGATATGGGGCCCAAAACTGAGCACATACCTAAACCTTGCTATGCTTTATCTCACTTAGTAGTACTACAAATCTTGCGTCCATACTGCAAAACCTTTACACACACAGACACACACACACACACACAAAACAGACACCACTCCTCCCCCACCAACTATCATGCTATCCACATCAATCAAAGAGATTGTCGAACAATCACTGGCACAGTTCTCTATCACTTAAGAACAAGGCAACATTAAACAAGAGACATCAGGACCTAGCTTTCAGGAGACCGACATCCTTGCATGTCATGGGTGGAGGATATCACACTTACTTCTATTGCAATGGTCATGACTGAAACCATCAGAAGATGCACCTTCAAATTTAACGTTCCTTCTTACATTTTCACCCACATTCATCCCATGCTTTCTTCTAATGCTCAAGTTGCTGATGGTGTAAGTATGTAGTGCTTACATTGCTGCTCCAATTTGCACTACAGATTAATCCGCATACTTGAATATCTTCAGGTAGCCAAAAGGTGCAAACTGGCAAGGAAGCAGAGGAACATCAAGATGGTGATGATAGCAAGATGTAGATGGTGACACTTTGTGTATCTTACAATATAGATTACATGCAGGATCTGCCCATGGTGAGATAAAGGGCATGAAGGGACATGTGCTGGGGTAGTGTAACTCCACTGGAGTGTGAGGTTATAGGTAGGTTTCACCTCAGGGGTTTCAGATGAGGCATTTGATGCACAGAATATTGAAGAACACTGATGGATAGAAACAATAAAATACTTGATAAGCTGGAAATCATGCCAGAAAGCCTGTGGTCAATGTTAGAGTCAAGGATAGGGTCCCACATTGACTCTGCACAGAAGCAAAAACAGAAATTACTGGGGAAACTCTACCTTAGCAGTATCTATGGAGAGTAAAAAAAGAGTAATTGTTGAGTCCAGTGACCCTGCTTCAGACTGATGCTATCTATATATTCTGAAGAATGGTCACTGGATTTGAAATGTTAACTGTGCTTTTCTCTCTACAGATGCTGTCAGACCTGCTGAGTTTCTCCAGCAATTGTTTCAGATCTTTCCTGATGAAGAGCTTATGTTCAAAATGTCGACTGGTCCTCAGATGCTGCCTGACCAGCTGTGCTTTTCCAGTGCTACATTTCTTGAATAGAGTCCCAACCAATCCAGCTTCTATTCATCGATCAGTCCTGCCACCCCAGGAATGGATATGTTAACTCTGTCTCCATAGATGCCATTAGATCTACTCAGTATCTCCAACAATTCTCATTCTAGCATTCACAGTCTGTTGCTTTGCATCGAAGGAACTTCTGGACTTCCGTCTGTGGCTTCCCTCCCCAATGACCTATGTTCGCCTCTGGTCTTTCCAACATATTGCTCCCTGGGCCTTCATCCTCACCTATCTCTCCATGTTTCCCAACGTACATTTGCAGCTTCTGTGCTGTATTTCTGTTGCCTGGGACTGCCAGGTCTTCCTCAAACACTTGTCATTTCAGTGGTAGCACTTCTCATTGTGAAGTTCAAAGGTTGAGGATCCAAGTTCCACTGCAGAGATTTGTGTACAAAGGTGAAGCTGCACCTTCAGAGTCCTGAAACTGAAGGTACCACCTTGAAGATGAAACAGTCCTTTCAGCTGGATCTAACACATCTAAATGATGATATTTGAAAAAGAATCCAACAGTTCTAAAAAAACGCAGATTCTCTAATTGTTCCCGTTTCTTTATGATAGGAACTATACTTCAAAATGGGCAGTAAGGTATATTAACACATCCAGATATTGCGAACGCTTTTTTTGCCATTCATACATAAGAGGTGAAAATTGCCCACCCCTAACTGCCCTTGACAAGGTTGGGGTGAGACACCTTCTTGAACCTATACAGACCATGTGTTTAAGGTGCACAGTGCTGTTTGATGGGAAACTCTGGGATTTTGATGCAACATCAGTGAAGTAAAGTCAATACATGGAGTCATCGAGTCAAAGAGATGTACAGCACAGAAACAAACCCTTAGCTCCAACTTGTACATGCCGACCAGATATCCTAAATAAATTGAGTTCTATTTGCTGGAATTAGGCCATATCTCTCTAAACCCTTCCTATTCAGATACCCATTCATGATGTGGAGGTGCCAGTGTTGGACTGGGGTGGACGTTAAAAATCTCATAAGCTGCAAGGTACTTCCAAATAAACCTGTTGGACTGTAACCTGGTGTTGTGTGATTTTTAACTTTACCCATCCAGATGCCTTTCAAATGTTGTAATTGTACCAGCCTCCATCACTTCCTCTGGCAGCTCATTCATCATACGCCTCACCCTTTGCGTGAAAAAGTTCCACCTTAGGTCCCTTATAAATTTTTCCCCTCTCACCTTAAACCTATGCCCTCCAATTTTGGACTCCCCCACTTCAAAGAAAAGGTCTTGTCTATTTATCCTATCCATCCCCCACATGATTTTATAAACCACTATAAGGTCACCCCTCAGCGTCCGACACTCCAGGAAAATACCCGCAGCCTTTTCAGCCTCGCCCTATAGCTGAAACCCTCCAACCCTGACAACATCCTTGTAAATCTTTTCTGAACCCTTTCAAGTTTCACAACATCCTTCCGATAGCAGGGAGACCAGAACTGCAGGATGCAAAAAGTGGCCTAACTAATGTCCTGTACAGCCACAACATGACCTCCCAACTCCTGTACTCAATGCCCTGACAAAGAAGGGCAAGCACACCAAACGTCTTCTTCATTATCCTATCTACCTGCGCCTCCACTTTCAGGGAACCATTAACCTGCACTCCAAGGTCTCTTTTTTCAACAGCCCTCCCCAGGACCTTACTATTAAGTATATAAGTCCTGCCCTGATTTGCCTTTCCAAAATGCAGCAACTCACATTTATCTAAATTAAACTCTTTGGCCCATTGGCCATTGGATCAAGGTCCTATTGTAATCTGAGGTGGCCTTCTACGCTGTCCAATACACCTTCGATTTTGGTGTCATCTAAAAACTGACTAACCATGCCTCTTAAGTTCACATCCAAATCATTTATATAAATAACAAAAAGCAGTAGACCAGCACCAATCCTAGTGGCACACTGCGAGTCACCAGCCTCCAATACAATGTGAAGATCTGAATGACATGTTTTTTGCAGGTGGCGATACTTCCAGGTGTCGAATGCTCATGTTCTGCTGCACAGTAAAGCTTGCAAAGTTGGAAGGAGCCTTGGCTAGATGTCAAAGTGTATTTTTTAGATAACATATCTGCCATATGTAAATGAGATTATTTTGTAATTTGGTTTATTTATGTGTCAGATATATTTCTCTCCATCATCAATAACACATCTTCTAATTCTTTTTCTTCGGCTTCCCTATCTAAATAATTTAACATTGCTACAACTTTCTCTTCCTTTAAAAACCTCTTTAAAAGCAACACCATGTTTTTGACTCATCTCCTGTTAGCTGTTTGGCTTGCCCTCATATCAGATATTTGCCTTGGTGACTTTGCACATGATACATGCCATATTAATTCATGTCGTTGGCACTGTACTTACCATTTCTGTCCCACAAAAAAACTCCATTGTGCTTTAAAAACATGAGCACGTTCTCAGCTAATTAACATGCGGCAACATTTAAATGAGCATTGTAAACATTATGACACTTCCCCAAAGAGCTATAAACATGCTTCATTTGATCAAAAAGGATGGAAGATGCCTCAGTACCCAAAAGATGTTGATCCTTTGCTGTTCTGTCTTTATTTCTTAAATAATGCTTATCATAGCAAAATGAGCCATATGTCAGAAGCTAATCTAGTGAACATTTCTTTAGCAGTTGAGGAAAACTTATGCTCTTGCTGTAAATTACGTAGGAGCTGTTGTTCATACTCTCGGAACTTGGTAACTAAATGGGCACTTTCCTAGACTAAGCACCTCTGCCTCAACAAAGTATTTGATCTAAGGGTTGGTGAAAACGAACCTTCAGCAAGCATCATTAAATTACTTCTTAGCTTTCAGTAGCATAGAGATTAATCCTGAATGCATGCATACATTTTTGGACCTGTGAGCTATTTTGCAACTTAATCTTTTTTCCAAATGTATCTGGTTACCCAATCATGAATTGTTGTGACAGATATTTCATCAAATCTCCATTAATGCCCTTGAGCCCCTATTTTGCCTGTTGAGTTTCCAAAATTAAAAAGTATCCATCAAAACTGATTGAAACTTTGAAAATTTGGACATAACTGCAGAAATAATCAAATAAATACTGGAAATATTTCCTTATTTTTGCGTTGTTTAACTTAATTAAGAACAATATCAATCCAACCAATTGCAAGAAAGAAAAACTCAGAATTAATTAAATGCTCTTTTTTTGCTGGAAATGAAAATAAACGTGATTTTGTTTGGAACCTTTATAAAACTAAGCTGCGATAATGAAATCAATATCTTCCTTGGAGTTAATTGCTTGCTGAAGCTGAATGCTGACACAGTACATTGAGTTGGTGAAGAAACTCTGATCATTAGTCAAAATAGATTTTCTGAGGTCTATGTGAAACCACCAGGAATGAATTACTTTCAAAGTTGGTACCTGTTTTCTTATTATTTAGATTTATTCTCACACTTGACAGAACCTACAGCAAAGAACAGCATGATGCTAATCATACCAGCACAATGTGCAAACAATCTTTTAATTTTTGCTTCTGCTAATTCCTCCGCTTCTCTTTAAATTGGCAGCAGCAGGCAAATGTCTAATCTTTTGTTTCTGCATAAGGCACTTTGTTTTTTTAATGTTAAAGCCAGGTATGGCATCAGCTAGGACTCAAAGCCATCAGAATAGAATAGATCTCTACTTCAAATCAAACCAAAGGAAATTTATGATACCTTGCACAAGACAGCAGCAAAATGTTCACAACCATGCTAAAACAGATTACCAGAAGGATAGACGGACACAAGAGAAATGCAAAATCCACAAATGTATATATTGAATTAAGAAACAATTTGCATTTATATAGCCCCAATCATGATGCACCAAAGAGCTTCGCAACTAATTAAGTACTTCTGCAGTGTATTCACTGTTGCAATCTAATTAAACGTACCAGCTATTTTGTGTTACAATGCAAGCCCCCAAAAAAGTAATGAAATATATTTGTAACTCAAACTGAGTCTATAGATCTTTTTCCTATGTTCTTTGATACAGGATCACTCACTTTGAGAGTTTGAAATGCCGACAAGTACTGAAGGCAACATGGTCAAGACTGAACAATCAGTCGATAGTTGAAGGTGTGTTCCTGTGCCCTAACGATCTTTCTCTAACATGGCCTCTTTAACCTATTTAGAGGCGTAGAGTTGCCCAGCATTTTCAGTTCAACTTGTCCATGCCGACCAGTTATCCTAACCTAATCTAGTCCCATTTGCCAGCACTTGGCCCATATCCCTTCAAACTCTTCCCATTCATATACCCATCCAAATGTCTTTTAAATGTTGTACATGTACCAGCCTCCGCCACTTCTTCTGTCAGCTCATTCCTTACATGCACTACCCTCTGCATGAAAAAGTTTTCCCTTAGTTCCCATTTAATCTTTCCCCACTCACCATAAACTCAAGCCCTCTAGGTCTGGATTCCCCCACACTAGGGAAAATACCATCTATTTACCCTATTCATGCCCCTCATTATTTTATAAACCTCTATAAGGTCACCCCTCAGCCTCCGATGCTCCAGGGAAAACAGCCCCAGCCTATTCAGCCTCTCCCTATAGCTCAATTCCTCCAACTCTGGCAACATCCTTGTAAATCTTTTTAACTCTTTCAACATCCTTCTGAGGAAGGAGACCAGAACTGCACGCAATATTCCAAAAGTGGCCTAACCAATGTCCTGTATAACCGCAACTGGACCTTCCAACTCTTATACTTAATGGTCCAACCAATAAAGGAATGCATATCAAACACCCTCTTCACTATCCTACCTACCTGCAACTCCACTTTCAAGGAGCTATGAACCTTTTCTTCAAGATCTCTTTGATCAACAATACTCCTTAGGACCTTACCATTAAGTGTATATGTCCTGTTCTGATTTGCTTTCCCAAAATGCAGCACCTTGCATTTATCTAAATTAAACTTCATCTGCCACTCCTCAGCCAATTGGCCATCTGATCAAGATCTTATTGCATTCTGTGGTAACTTTCTTTGCTGGCCACCACACCTCCAATTTTAGTATCATCTGCAAACTTACACCGTTCTTTCCCCATGCTGTGTCCTCATGGTCCTGCTGTCTCTCCCAGCTTCTCCAATCCCTCCGCTCTTGCTTTCTTTATGCTTTGCTGTCCTCATTCTCTTGTTACTTCATGATCCTGCTTCCTCTGCTCTCTTGCTATCTCAGGTTACCTGCGATGTTTGTACCCCTGCCAAATTGAGACAGACTCTGCGTGAAGCATATTGATGGCATATCCAAATCAATGATGTTCATAATTATCGAACTGTATTCATAAAGTGTCAGTAAAATAGTGTTTTTGCAGCATTTTTATGTGATAATTAATATATTGGTATTTTAATTGGATTGAGAGGGTGACAGCTGATTAATAATTTTCTTGAACACGGTTCCAGCAAACAAAATTATTCAACCGCTCAACATCAAATTTTCCCTACTCTTTTAATTTCTTACTTGTCTCTTGCTTCCCAATTACACCTTTGAATTAATTGTATTATTACTATTATTGTCCTGATATTCCCATGTTTTCACTTTAGTTGGCAACTCTGGCTCATTCTCCATTACGAGGTCCAACAGTACATATTGACCTTTTACATATTGGGTGCTAAGGGAGTTTTATACATTTTGTATGAACTGCAAGCGTGTATCCACCTTACCTACCTCATCTGTCTAATTAATGTCAGAGTTGTTTAAAAAAAAACTGCATTTATTATTCTATGTTTTTCATTCAATCCGCTAACTTTTCTGCATATTACTTTTCCTCCAACTCCCATCCACCATCAATGGGGGCCTATACACCCCATCAATAAATGTGACAAATCTTTTCTTATCTCTGGAAGGTAATCATGTGGATTCTTTTATTTTGCTACTAAGTACATCCTTTGTTCTATTGCTATTATGCTGACCCAATTAAGAGTAAAGGCTCCATTCCCATTTTGTATTTCTATTTATAAAAATATTTTGTCAGCTGAGATTCACAATTAATTCACAATTCTGCTGTTTCTGTGGCCATATCTGGATGATCCCTATTATGTATTATTCCTCCCTAGTTCATTTTTGCCATCAGATTCTTAAAACAGACAAATTGCTGTACAAACATTTTTAACTCATCTTCAATAAGTTTTCCTTTCACTTCTGGTTTAACTATCTTGTTAGATTTTTTGCTCTAGAAGTCAGTTTATTAACTTATAATCAATGCCTTCCCTAACTCTATTATTTCATACACAAATGTTCCACGTTTTGTTTGTTTTTCATTCAGGCTGCTTATGTTTCTTATAGACAATGAAGCATCATATCTTACTCATCTAAAGTTCATGCGACCTCCCCTATTCACCCATTCCAGTTTGAGTACAGCCCACCCTACTGATACAGTTCCTCCTGGTTGAGAACCGTTGTCAATGTCCCATTGTAATAAACCTCTCACCCTTTCCTAAACCATCCTTGATCCATGTTAGTTCTCCTGATCAATTGTTCTTGGATTTATTCACATATTTTTCTGGCGATAATCCACCTTTAATGCCTTTTAAAGTTTGTTCTTTAATTTAGAACCTAACTCTAGCTAATCCCTCAGGAGAACTCCCCTCATGTTTATACTTAAGTCATTTTGTTCTGACAAAAAAACATGCAACTGGATTTACTTATTCTCTTCCAAATATCTCTTCAGCCACCATGAGATACCCTTTAAACTAAGACTGGATTCCAAAATGGGCTGCCATGTCTCATAGAAATTCTCAGTCTTGTGGTGTACCATACTTGTGAGATAATATAAGGGGATATTCTCCATAACAATCTTCTGCCAACCCACCAGGCCTGGGGGATCTTCAGATACCCAACCTAGCAAAGTATTCTTTCTTGCGCAGAAAGTGAGGATGATGAAAAGTTTTTTTCTTATGCACATCTACAGAGAACATACTGGGCAGACTAGTTTAATATCCAGACAGGGGAACTGTGAATATATAAGTAAGTGAAAATTAATGCTCTCGATATCCGAGAGTTTGTGTTTTGTCTGGCTGAGCTGTATTATTATTACTTATCAGTTTGTTGTTAGTTATTATTTGTTGAGTTAAGTAGTTGAGTTTTTTTGTATACACATATTTATACATTTGTACATGAGGGCAGTTTGGGTTTTTTAGGTTTTTTGGTGTGCTTTCTGTGTATTGTTTTGAATTGTTTTGCTTTGTATTTGTTTAATTTTTTTAAAAAATTCCAATAAAATTATATGGATAAGCAACTCAATCCTTGAGATTCTCCTTCCTGTGAAACAGTGGAAGCTATTTATCTCTCAAATTACAGAGTGCCCTGTTACTAAACATTTCTATTTTGCTGTCCATAACCAATACAGTCCCTGCCTCTGGACAGCCTTCTGAGATATAGTGCCTGGATTTGCATTATGGCAGTCTTTGCTCTATATTTTTTTCATTCTCACAAGTAGTGAGTATATTGTACCCCGGACAGGGCCATTGTCAGTGGAACTTCCTTCTCAACCTAATATTGTCAAAGTTAACCTTAAAAACTTGAATCAGCCTTTCATCTGCCTCTTTACTTTGTTAATGGCTCTGGAAATCAGCTCTCTGATTTCACTCTCACAGACCACTCCTTGTTCTATAGACTTCCAGAATAATTCCTTCTCAATCACTGCATGAAATTCCTTTACTCATCAACTACCTGACTTAAGTGAATACTTTGTTAAAGCAGTTTCCTATAAAACTGGACCTGAGCTTACTTTGTACATAAATAAAAACCTCCTGGAATATTACAAATGCAATATTCTGTTGATCTGGACTTCAGCATTTAACCTGTGAAGCATAAAAAAAGAGATGAACATACAACTAACATCAAACAGCCTATGATCTCTTGGATTTGCACGTTTTGAGAAGATTTGTAGCTCATGTTGAGGTTCTGGATGTAGGTTTGCTAGGTTTGCTCGTTGAGCTGGTAGGTTCAATTTCACCAAAATAGATAACATAATCAGTGAGCCTCCAGATGACGCACTGGTGGTATGGCCTGCTTTTTATTATGGCCCATCTAGAACGCATGGCATTCCAACTGGAACTCTTTAACCAATACATTGACTTGGATCCCATTTATCACCCCTGAGAAAAAGAACAGGAAATAACATCAGCATCGGTAATGACATCACAGACCCAAGGAAGCCTAAACACATACATAGAAAGTGGGCCATGCCACCAGTCCTTTATTCAGAGTCTCACTGATGTTTCCTAATTTGGTGACAAAACATCTGAAATTGAACCTTCCCGCCCAGCGAGCAAACCTACATCCAGGATCTCTTGGATGGTTGCAATCCCTTTACCTGTCAAATGTGAAATATATTTATGTCATCATATTGTTGCAGTATGTGGTTTGAACTGGAATCCTAATTTATTCATTGATTCCTGGCACATGTTCTGATATAGGATCTGCTCTGCTCTGTGGTAACTTAGAAGTACCAAATAAGGACTTACTCTTGAACAATCTGCCTTCCTTCTTCCTCCTCTTAAATTTCAACCAAAGTATTCCTCCATTTCTTCCATTTGAAGCAAGTGGCAGTCACTTTGAATTATTGGACAAACAAACTTTTTTTTCCTGAAAAATGGATCAATTATTAATACTCAGCCTACTGAAGACAGATGTCTACTGTGTATTAAAATGAATTTCCAGCAACTTAAATTTATAAATCATGTGCCAAATGCTAAATCCTTAATTTAAAAATCCTTACGTAGCAATTTAACATCCAATTTTACCCAATTTGAAAGCAAGAAGCTATTGAATGTTTCCTCTGTTTCATCAACAGATAAGTGAGCTTTTTTTGACTACTTTTTTTTGCGCCAATAAATATTAAAACACTTTTATAAATATTCCACCTCACTTAAGTCAGCACCAAAATAATACTTCCTTTCAATAACACTTACAAGAGCCAGAATAACAGCATCTGTGTTGTACTAAAAGTGAGGAGCTAAAATCGCTGACTGATTTTCAACATCTGAAGAATGGGGGAAGGGCAGTAGACATCCAGACAAGAATATTAAACATAGTGATGGCTTCTGTTTAACAGGCTGCAGGATTGTTTTGGATCAAGAGTGGATGAGAGAATCAGCTCCTCTCCTTTGGCAAAACAAAATGCTGCTTTCCAATAATTTTGAGTCAACATATTTCAAAAGCTCTTTGATAAGTAGCCGCATGACTGGAATCAGAGCATGTGGAGTCAGGGGACAAGTGACAGAATGAATAGCAAACTAGCATAAAAATAAAAGAGACTAGATGTTGAAGATAATTGCCTTGACTGGCAGAAGTTAGAAAATTGTGTTCTACTGGGATCAGTACTGGGACTGCGGTGTCGTGCTATTTTGAAATAATATATTGTATACAGTAAGGGACTATTATTGCTCGCATTTATATTAATGATGTAGACACAGGAATGAACAGCTCACTTTAAAATTTGCAGATGACATTAAATTGTGGAGTAGAGATAACATTAAGGAAAATTGCAACAATATGGAAGAAGGTATATATAAATTGATTGTGCAAATGCCAATAAATTCCATGAGAGGTAGGGGTGAGGATGTGCATTTTTGTGGGAGGCTTAAGCATATCACATAAGGAGAGGTGGTGATGTAATGGTAGTTCAGCAAGCTGGGAAACCAAGCTAGTGTTTCTCAGGGTATGGGTTCAATTGCCCCAGTGATAGATGTTGATTTAATAAAAATCTGGAATAAAAAAGATAGTCTTATGGCCAATTGTGTAGTCATGGTCAATTGTTATTAAAAATTTCTATCATTTAGGAAAGGAGATCTGCCATCCTTACCTGGTCTGGCCTCCATGTGACTCCAGCAATGTATTCGAAATTTCTAAGCAGTACTTATATTCCAAGAGCACATTAAAAAAAAACTTGCCTGAGAAGAATGTAATTAGGAACAAAGTAATTCAAGGGTATAGGACACAAATCTTTAAAAGTTCTAGCATTTGTCAACAATATCATCAAAAATGAAACCAAGTGATTCATTCTTATGGAAATAAAATTGATTAGTAAAGGCAAAGAAAATAAAAATCCCTACTGTGTAGAAACAGGCCTCTTGGCCCAACAAGTCCACACAAACCCTCCAAAGAGTAACCCACCCACTTACCCTACATTTACCCCTGACTCATGCACCTAACCTACACATTCCTGAATATAATGGGCACGTTAGCATGGCCAATTCACCGAACCGCCACATCTTTTGACTGTGGGAGGAAACCAGAGCACCTGAAGGAAACCCACACAGACACAGGAAGAATGTACAAACTCCACACAGATAGTCATTCGAGGCTGGAATTGAACCTGGGTCCCTGGTGATGTGAGGCAGCAGCACTAACCACTGTACCGCCATGCCGCCCCCAAGGGGTCAAAGGTTACAAGACAAAGGGGTTGAAAAATATATCAGCTATAATTGAATGGTGAAGCAGACATGATAGGTCATATAGCCTAATTCTGCTCCTGTATCTTAGGGTCTTACAAAAGGAAGAGAGGTTGACCGAGATTTTATGATCAGCATTGAAGCAATGCTGCTTGGTGCTGACCTCCACAAAAGTAACTTGTGATTATTATTTCCCCTTTCTCATTGACAGTATAAATCTAATGTCAAATCAAGGGTTGACATTTCAGCAATTGAATTATATCAGACTTGAAAGGATAACTTTGTCTCTCTCTGTCTTCCTACAGATGCTGTTAGACTTGCTCTGGCATTTTCTGTTTTTTTTTCTCATTGAAGGGAGGTATTAGTGTGAAAACATTTGTAAAATTTACATTTTATTGAAAAGATATATCCGAGCTTTTACCAGAATATTACCTCAAAACACCTTCACTGGCCCTGAAAAGTGCATTCTATATTTTTGGAATGTCAAGTTCCCCCACAATGATAAAAATGCCTATTTTTAGCAACATAAAACTTTATTTACCTAGAAGTTTGCTTATTATTATTCCAATCATGATATTTGTCCAGTTATACATCCATTTCCTGTCTTCCAGAAATGTCAGAAAGCAAAAAGACATTAGCTAAATTCAAATATTTTACACACAGCAAAGTGCAGATAATTTTGTCACAACTACCACAGCACAAATGCAAACTATTATGTTAAAATTGGTTTTAACTTTGAACAGAATACACTTTGAGTAATATGTACATTTTTGGCATATTGTAAAAGCATATGTAAAAGGCACTACATTATAGATTCCACAAAAGGCTGAACAGACTTAGGGATCATTTCTCTGATTGAGTGAGTTCTGAAAGACTGCTTCATTGAATCCTTTAAAATTATGGAGGCCCAGTTTTCCAGGCTGTGGTAATCTCATGCTGCTGTGGCCCTTTTTTGTCTGATAGATGGGAGCTCTGCATTTCTGAGGGGCGATCCCGCTCAGGGGTCATAGAGTCATAGAGATGTACAGCATGGAAACAGACCCTTTGGTCCAACCGGCCCATGCCGACCAGATATCCCAACCCAATCTAGTCCCACCTGCCAGCACCCGGCCCATATCCCACCAAACCCTTCCTATTCATATACCCATCCAAATGCCTCTTAAATGTTGCAATTGTACCAGCCTCCACCACATCCTCAGCAGATCATTCCATACACATACCACCTTCTGAGTGAAAACGTTGCCCCTTAGGTCTCTTTTATATCTTTCCCCTCCCACCCTAAACCTATGTCCTCTAGTTCTGGACTCCCCGACCCTTCATAATTATGTAAATCTCTATAAGGTCACCCCTCAGCCTCCAATGCTCCAGTGAAAACAGCCCCAGCCTGTAGAGACTCTCCCTGTAGCTCAGATCCTTCAACCCTGGCAACATCCTTGTAAATCTTTTCTGAACCCATTCAAGTTTCACAACATCTTTCCGATAGGAAAGAGACCAGAATTGCTCACAATATTCCAACAGTGGCCTAACCAATGTCCTGTACAGCTGCAACATGACCTCCCAACTCTTGTACTCAATACTTTGACCAATAAAGGAAAGCATAGCAAATGCCTTCTTCACTATCCTTTCTACCTGTGACTCCACTTTCAAGGAGCTATGAACCTGCACTCCAAGGTCTCTTTGCTCAGCAACACTCCCGAGGACCTTCCTATTAAGGTGTATAAGTCCTGCTAATATTTGCTTTCCCAAAATGCAGCACATTGCATTTACCTGAATTAAACTCCATCTACTACTTCTCAGCCCATTGGCCCATCTGGTCCAGATCCTGTTGTAATCTGAGGTAACCCTCTTCGCTGTCCACTACACCTCCAATTTTGGTGTCATCTGCAAACTTATTAACTGTCCCTCTTAAGCTTGCATCCAAATCAGTTATGTAAATGACAAAAGGTAGAGGACCCAGCACCGATCCTTGTGGCACTCCACTAGTCACAGGCTTCCAGTCTGAAAAACAACCCTAGACCACATGCCTTCTACCTTTGGGTGAGTTCTGTATCCAACTGGCAAGTTCTCCTTGTATTCCATGAGATCTCACCCTGCTAATCCCATGGGAAACCTTGTCAAATGCCTTACTGAAGTCCTTATCGATCACATCCACTGCTCTGCCCTCATCAATCTGTTTTGTTACTTCTTCAAAAAACTCAATCAAGTTTGTGAGACATGATTTACCATTTACAAAGCCATGTTAACTATCCTGAATCACTCATTGCCTTTCCAAATACATGTATGTCCTGTCCCTCAGGATTCCTTCCAACAACTTGCCCACCACCGAGGTCAGACTCACCTAAGGTTCCCTGGCTTGTCTTTACCGCCCTTCTTAAATAGTGGCACCACGTTGCCAACCTCCAGCCTTCCAGCACCTCACCTGTGATTATCGATGATACAAATATCTCAGCAAGAGACCCAGCAATCACTTCTTTAGCTTCCCACAGAGTTCTCAGGTACACCTGATCAGGTCCTGGGGATTTATCTACTTTTAACCATTTCAAGACATCCAGCACTTCCTCCTCTGTAATCTGGGCATTTTGCAAAATGTCACCATCTATTTCCCTACGGTCTATATCTTCCATATCCTTTTCCACAGTAAATACTGATGCAAAATATTCATTTAGTATCTACTCCATTTTCTGTGGCTCCACACAAAGGCTGCCTTGCTGATCTTTGAGGGGCCCTATTCTCTTTTGTCCTTAATATATTTGCAAAAACCCTTTGGATTCTCCTTAATTCTATTTTCCAAAGCTATTTCATGTCCCCATTTTGCCCTCCTGATTTCCCTCTTAAGTATACTCCTACTTTCTTTATACTCTTCTGAGGATTCACTCGATCTATCCTGTCTATACCTGACATATGCTTCCATCTTTTTCTTAACCAAACTCTCAATTTCTTTAGTCATCCAGCATTCCCTATACCTCCCAGCCTTCCCTTTCACCCTGACAGAAATATACTTTCTCTGGATTCTTGTTATCTAATTTCTGAAGGCTTACCATTTTCCAGCGAACATCTGCCTCCAATCAGCTTTCGAAAGTTCTTGCCTAATACCTTCTAATTTTCTCCAATTTAGAACTTCAACTTTTAGATCTGGTCTATCCTTTTCCATCACTATTTTAAAACAAATGGAATTAGGGTCGCTGGCCCCAAAGTGCTCCCCCACTGACACCTCAGTCACGTGCCCTGCCTTATTTCTCAAGAGTAGGTCAGGTTTTGCACCTTCTCTAGTAGGTACATCCACATACTGAATCAGAAAATTGTCTTGTACACACTTAAGAATTCCTCTCCATCTAAACCTTTAACATTATGGCAGTCCCAGTCAATGTTTGAACGTTAAAATCTGCTACTATTATTACCCTATTATTTAAACAGAGAGCTGAGATCTCCTTACAAGTTCGTTTCTCAATTTCCCTCTGACTGTTGGGGGGGTCTATAATACAATCCCAATAAGGTGATCATCCCTTTCTTATTTCTCAGTTCCACCCAAATAACTTCCCTGGATGTATTTCCGGGAATATCCTCCCTCAGCACAGCTGTAATGCTATCCCTTATCAAAAATGCCACTCCCTCTCCTCTCTTGCCTCCCTTTCTATCCTTCCTGTAGCATTTGTATCCTGGAACATTAAGCTGCCAGTCCTGCCCATCCCTGAGCCATGTTTCCGTAATTGTTATGATGTCCCAGTCCCATGTTCATAACCATACCCTGAGTTCATTTGCCCCTTGTTAGGCCCCTTGCATTGAAATAAATGCAGTTTAATTTATTAGTCCCTGTCCCTGCCTGTCCTGACTGTTTGACTCATGTCTGTTCTTAGCTGTACCTGTCTCAGATCAATCTCTTTCCTCGCTATCTCCCTTGGTCCCACCTCCCATCTTACTAGTTTAAATCCTCCCAAGCAGTTCAAACAAATTTCCCTACCAGTGTATTAGTCCCCTTCCAATTTAGGTGCAATCTGTCCTTCTTGTACAGGTCACTTCTACCCCAAATGAGATTCCAATGATCCAAAAATGTGAATCCTTCTCCCATACACCAGCTCCTCAGCCATGCATTCATCTGCTCTGTCCTCCTATTCTTGCACTCACTAGCTCGTAGCACTGGGAGTAATCCAGATAGTACTACCCTTGAGGACCTCCTTTTTAAATTTTTGCCTAACTCTCTGTAATCTCCCTTCAGAGTCTCAACCTTTTCCCTTCCAATGTCGTTGGTTCCAATGTGGACAATGACCTCCTGCTGGCCCCTCTCCCCCATGCGAACGTTCTGCACCCTCTGTGCGACATCCTTGATCCTGGCACCAGGGAAACAACACACCATTTTGCTTTTTCCCTGCTGGCCACAGAGACGTCTGTCTGTACCTCTGACTATAGAATCCCCTAACACAATTGATTTTTTGGAAGCCGACATACCCCTCGTTACATTAGAGCCAGTCTCAATACCAGAAACTTGGCCCTTCAAATATGTGGAAGTATTCCTTCATTCTGATAGTGTAGACCTACCAGAGGGAGACAAAATGATGGCCATTTTCCTTAGCAGTCAGTTAATGTATTCTGACACTTAAAGGTCCAGTTTGTCACTTTGACAGCTGCCATCAAAGGTTAATGATATACATACCAGGATGCTGAGGTGCCAGATAGGGAGTGGGTTGGAATGCTAGTTAGGTTAGATGACAAGAAGGTAGGATGCCAGATGGGTAGGGTGTAGGAGACTAGGAAGGTGCAGGCTGGGGTGGGGATAGGGTGCATTGTGGGGGAGGGCTTGGGGCCAATTGCTGGGATGCCATTTGTGGATGCCAAGGTGCAAGGTGGCAAGGGAGCAGGTTAAATGTTTAGGAAGGTCCAGATGGGCCAGATAAATTGGCTACACTGAGGTGAGGGAGGAGGGTTGAGTCTGACTAGGCAGTAAAAAGAAAAAAAAGATGATTGGATTTGGTAATAGTTGCCGACGGTCTGATTGAAGGGGTTTGAAGTGTGAGGCATTCAGAGGTGTCAGCTCTGGGAGTGTGGGCATTGGATCCTGGGTTAGGAGGTTTGGGGTCTGGGAGCTATGGCTTTGAGTATCCCGGATGGTTGTCAGATCCCCAGGGATATTGGATCAAGGTCCCAGAGTGTAAGGTATCGGGAGAGGGATGTGAGTGAGGTAGGTTTGGGTTCACTTCAATAATTACTCAGCTGTTGGACAATGCATTTAAAAATCAAATGTTTTCTTGAGTAAGTATTTTACTAAAGTTCATCCGAACCTTGCAAAGTCTCTATTTCTCATGGATACTTTGCAGGATTCCATACCGAGTGGAATTGTCTTGTGGAAAATTAAATTTTCCAGATAATTCCTTCAGAGTGTGCTATGATTGGGGTTCCACAGGATCCCCACTCGTAACTCCCATCTACACGGACTGTCGGGTCAGAAGAAAATCTACCCTGAAGTTTTCTGATAAAATTGATGGAAAGATGTTACCACATCTTTGGGGGTGTCCAAAACTGTTGGGTCATAAATAAAACACTGTATAATAAAATCAGTGTCGATTTCTCATGAAAATCTTCAGCCAAAGTCTGTGCAGAATGTGGAACGACCTGTCTGATGGAGTAGTAGAGGGGAGTAGTGCATGTCAGGGGCATTAGATAAGCACATAAGGGGAAAATGAATAAATAATCCTGTTGATAGGATGGTCGTTAACCTCTGTGTTATAAAATGTTTCTTCATGATATGTGATTTCATGAATTTATTAGCTACTGGTACTTATTAACCACAGATTATTTTCCAGACGTCACATTCCAGGGACTTGAAATAACAGTAAAAGTTTGTTGTACATTTGCAGTTGAGAGTGTGGTGCTGAAAAAGCACAGCAGGTCAGGCAGCATCCGAGGAACAGGAGAATCAATGTTTTGGGCAAAAGCCCTTCATCAGGAATGAGGCTGGGAATCTCGGGAGTGGAGAGATAAATTGGGGTGGGGGTGCTGGAGGGAAGATAACTGAGAGTGTAATACGTGGATGGAGGTGGGAGTAATGGTGATAGGTTGGAGAGGATGGTGGAGCGGATTGTTGGGAAGAAAGATCGACAGGTAGGACAGATCATGAGGGCAGTGCTGGAAGGTTAGAACTGGGATAAGGTGGGAGACGGGAAAATGAGGAAACTGGTGAAATCCACATTGATGCCACGGGGTTGGAGGGTCCCGAGATAGAAGATGAGGCATTCTTCCTCCAGGTGTCCGGTGGGTTAGGGAGTTGCGATGGAGGAGGCCCAGGATCTGCATATTCTTGGCGGATTGCGAGGGGGAGTTGAAGTATTCAGCAATTGGGCGGTGGGTCTGGTTGGTGCAGGTGTTCCAGAGATGTTCACTGAAGTGCTCTGCAAGTATGTGTCCTGTCTCCCTAATGTAGATGAGACTGCATCAGGAGAAATGGGTACAGTAAATGACATGGTAGAAGTGCAGGTGAAACTTTGATGGATGTGGAAGGCTCCTTTGGGGCCTTGGATAGAGATGAAGGGGGGAGGTGTGGCACTGGTTTTGCAGTTCCTGCAGTGGCAGGAGAAGGGGCCAGGAGGAGAAGGTGGTTGTTGTGGGGGGCATGGATTTGACGAGATAGTCATGGAGGGAACGGTCTTTAGAGAAAGTGGATGGGGGGGAGAGGAAACTATATCTCTGGTGGTGAGGTCTATTTGTTGTTGGCGGATATGGTGGAGGATGACGCAATGTAAACAAAGGTTGGTGGGGAGGAAGGTGAGGACCAGGGAGGTCCTGTCCTTGTTGTGGTTGGAGGGGTGGGATTTAAGGGTGGTGGTGTGGCAAGTGGATGAGATGTGATGGAGGACATTATCAACCACGTGGGAGCGGAAATTGTAGTCTTTAAAGAAGGAGGCCATCTGGTGTGTTCTGTGGTGGAACATTTGCAGTATTGGATCTTCTGCATTCTGATAGTCTGCCAATTGTCACCACGAAGTAGCTGGAAGGAGTATGAATAGGATTGTCACCTATTCATTTCATAAAATATCCCAATAATCATCTGGGGTACTCAACCCAATGGAGATAAACCATTGGACAAAATCATTCAGACAATGTGGCTCTGTTTATTAAATGAATTTGTTCAGAAATCACTTTTTGTCAGCCATATACGTGGAATCCCACTATATGAGAATTCATATGAGAATTCAGCTCACATTTTGCATGTTAAGCAGCTGTTTTCTCTTCAGACAAGCACTGACATTTAAAACACAATGCCTGCATACTCTCTCTCTCTCTCTCTCTCTCTGTCCCTCCCCAACAATTTTCCAGCAAGTACAAAGACATGGCTTGGCTGGTGGTGAGAAGGGCACTACCTATGAAATCCTTCTTGTGTACCCTGTTGGTCTGCATCACCACACACTGCCCTCGAAGCAGCTGCAGAGGAGTGTGAGCAGTTGGGACTGTCATACACCCCCTTCTGGGATGTGCTTTTGCAAAGGATGTCTGGAGACAGATGCTGTGGCTTTTGTCGAGGGTCATCCCGAGTAGCTCCATGATGTGGGACTCCATGCTCTATGGTCTGTTTCCTGGGGGACGCACACAGACAAACATCGACCACACCTGGAGGACTGTCAACCCGATCAAAATCGCTGTTTGGTTTGTCCATAACTTATTCATCTTCCAGAACAAAGGGGTTGACTGTGACTGTGGTCAAGAGAGGTTGGAGGAAAGGGTGGTGTGGATAGGTGGGAAGGAAGGTGGACAGGTAGGACAGGTAAAAATGATGGTGTGGTGCTGAGTCTTTACGCTCACCTGGAAAATCCCAGATTGAACCCTCCAACCCGGCACTGCCCTCTTGAAATGCCCTACTCATCCATCTTCCTATGCGCCTTTCCACTCCACCCTCCGCTACAATGTATCACACTC